>NC_056746.1:751563915-751686415 GCF_019279795.1 Protopterus annectens | reverse complement strand
TCAACAGCCTAGTCATGGTAATTATAATTCTTTTAATATTGGTGAGTGGCTGCACAGTAGGTTTGACCTTGACAGCAGTTATAGACATACTAACAATCCATGACTTACAGTCCATAGCCAGTTACAGCTTTTTGAAAAAAAAATGTTAAAATACTATAAATTAGAATTAGACAATTGCTATTTTAGGGAATGTAATAAGAACAAACTAGTTCCTTAGGGACTTCGACTACAGAAGTATCTAGCAGAATGTCAAAGGTTGAGAATTACATTGTGAATTGATTAATTTATTCAATAGGCAAGGATGGGAACTCATGGAAGTCCTTATGAAATCCAATCAGAAAAATAGATTAATCAACTTGATTTTAGTATTAAAAATGATTTAGCATTTTCATTGCATAAGGTTGATATCATAACATGTTTTTAAATGTTGATAATGTTTACAACATTAAGACAAGGAAAAAAAGAAAATGAGTAGGGATTTGGGTGATTATGGAAGGGATAATGTTTACCACAGGCCCCCTGCATTGGGTAAAAATGATCAATACCATGATGAAGTTGATGTACTTGAACAGAATGATTTAACTATTATTTCTACATCAGACCCTTTAGACCCCCTCCATCCCTGAGGAGATCTGAGAGATGAATCAATCAGAAACTTGGGAAGAGGGATTATTCCCTTGACTCAAGATCAATGAATGACCCAGGATGGGAGGCCATCTTACAAAAAGAAGGGGAGGAGAAACAATTAAATATTATTGATGGCTCTTATGGCCACAAAGTTATTACCAACAGTTATGGCGGTTTTAAAATTTGCAGTTTTAGTGACCAAGACATTACATCAAATATGCTTGAAAAATGCGTGACTTTTGTGCCCACGAAGAAACCAAACCAGAACATTACTAGACCTGAAGTTATTTACTAGAAAGTTGAACTTTTCTGCAGTATATTTTAATGAACAGTGCACAAATTTCAGACTGGACTTGAGAAAACCAAGTACCTTTAATCCCCCTTTGCACCTAGTCATTTCCCTTTTTGAGAAATTATGAGAATCTTATATTTTTTTGACAATACGAAATAAGGACAAACACATACAATATAATCTATCCCAGACTGATATGGACTCATTGTTATCTATTTGCAGGAATAAGGATATCCAGTTAATGAAACCAGATAAGGGGGGAAGTCTAGTAGTAATGAATAGCTTGGATTTTAACCTTGAGATGCAGACACTATTGTCAATAGACCAATATGAAGAGGCATCAAGAAATCAACTAAATTTGGCACACAGTAAGACTGACATTTTACTGTACGATTTATTGATGCAAAAACAGATTTCTTTTCATGATTACAGTTATGTGTCACTCAAGTTTCCAAGTACACCAGGTATCTTTGGTACCCCTAAGATACACAAATATACACAAAAATCAGGTAAACCCTCCACTATGGCCCATAGTCGATGCCAAGGATTATAACACCTGCAGTATGGCTAAGTTTATGGATTGCAAGTTGAAGGATATCCTTAAAGTGGAGATGCATTTTATAAGGACTTCTGGGACTTTTGAAAAGTATTAAGCAGGATATGTACACTGATGATTTATTTTTGGTGACAATAGATGTCAAGGACCATTTTTCTGTGATTCCACATGATGTGGGGGTGTCATGGTTTTATGATTATTAAATGAAGTTAAGTTACTAGAAACCAATTAAGTTAATGTCCTAAGAATTTTTATTGAATTAATTCTGGACAAAAACTTAATTTATTTTGATGGCATGTTGTATAGGCAGAAGACAGGTGTCACTATGGGGGTAACATGTTTCGCAGTGTTTGCCAATATAGTGATGGCTCACTGGGAGCACACATTTTTATTTCATTCAGGTTACCAAAGAGTTTGGTGTTTGTACAGTTGATATCTTGATGATTTTTTTGAGGAATAAGAAAGAAAATTGATGCAATTTTTTTCTTATATTAACACCACCAACAACTGTTTAACATTTACAATGAAATACTCAACCAACACTTTAAATTACCTAGACGTACAAATAACTAAAGACACTAACAACAAGAAATTTGTGTATAATGTGTTTACAAAACCCAGTTATTCAAATAATCTTCTTCATTTTATAGTTGTCATCCATATTATCAAAAGAAAGTGTTAGTTGAGAGACAGCTGATCAGACTTTGTCAAATGATTTCCAGTCCTGAACTTTTTCAAGATGAAAGTATCAAATTTTGGCCGATGTTTGTAAGACGAGGGTACCCAGTTGAATTTCTTTCCAATATTTTTGATGAGATTCATTACAACAGATCTGAAGGGATTTTTCACCAGTTGCTAGGGGTAAATTCTGTGTTTAAACAACAGAATGTTTCACAAGACACCAGGTTCAATAACAGCCTTATACTTCCATATAATGGCAATATTGACAAGGTTCTCAAATTGTTAGAAGAAATTGGAAAGTGTTTGACACAGGATGGGTAAACATGGAAGCAAGAGGTAGTAATCCATGTACTGTTTTTTGAAAGGATAGATGCATTAAAAATTGTATAGAATAACTAGAAAGTATCTTTGATGCTTGTATAGTACCAAGAAAATAGGTACACACAAATGTGGCAGATGTACATATTGCCCCCTATTACATGAGGGGGAGAGGGTTAACATAAAAAATATTGGTCAGGTTAAAACAAACCATTATATAAATTAGGCTTCCAAATGTGTGATATACACTGCTATTTGCCAAATATGCCCAATGTATTATATAGGTAAAACTGAAAGAGCATTTAAGTAACGAATATATGAACATCTATATGCCATAAAAAAGCAAATTCAAACTGATGCCTTGTGGAAACATATACAATCCAATGAAGGACACAGCTTCAGGTTTTTTTGGTCTTGAAATTGTAAAACAGGATTGTAGGAGTGGTCTATGGAAAATTATGTTGGAAGTTAAGGAACTTTATTGGCAGATTAAACTATACACTGTCGGTCCAAATGGACTGACTGAAATTATTTCTATCTTGCCTATTTTAAAGTTGAAATCTATTAACTGTTAATGTAAAGAATATTTTTTATTATTTTATTTTCAAATATTTGTTCAATTTCTTATTGTCTATATTTGTTTTACTTTTTATTGCATGTATAATTTGCATGTTGTGGTTTTATACAGTACATGTTGTTGTACCACTTTAAGAATGAATGGTTTTAATTGAATGGGCTCTGCTTCAATACTATATAAGGAAATTATGTTGGCTTGTTTTTTATCTCTGATGAAGTCCCAGGCTATTTTTTAGGGATGAAAGCATTTAGATTTATAAACTGTAAAAGAAGATCAATAAACTGTTATAACAATTCATTGGCTGCTGTGGCTTCTTAAAGGTTTTCCTGGACATCAGTTGTTTCCGTACTTATGTGGCATCATGACCCTGAGGTCTGTGTCAATTTGACTGCTGTTTTGTTCTTTATTGGTTCTTGGTTCATATATGCAGGTGTGTTTGTATGAGTAAATCAATTACAGCTGCAAGTCATTCTGCTACAATAAAAGCATATGCTCCTAATCTGGTGCATTCCCTCTAGATACCTGGGCAGCTTTCTCATGTCCAGCTCCAAAATACAATCTACACCAGGTATGAGTTTTTTTCACCTTCCCAGTGTAAGATACTAGGAAATCCTTCACCTCCGTGAAACACCTGTGTTTTGGTGGTCTACCTGTCTCTGGCAATTTCCTGTGACATGATTTTAGCATGTAGTAACAAACCAGTGATCCTGAGATATAACTTGTACTATTGTCTTTTTATGTCCATCCACTACACTTGTGTTCCATACCAGGCTCTGCTACTCCTGATCCCAGGAGGTCTTGTCTGCTTTTCCCTCCCCAAGGAAAAGCATGCTGTATTTGCATATGGCTTGTATTTACCCAACACTTTTCTGTGTAGTGAACTTTTTCAGCAACTGCTGTTCCTTTGGTCCCATAACAAAATGTGCACATCCATGTTTATACATGTGAATAATGTGCATTTTCATGACTGTCCATGCCAGCTGAAAGTTGATCCAGTACTGTCACAGCTATGTAATTTTCTATGGTGCAACCATTTATTACTGGGTAATGGATATTGAATATGTTTATGTAATGTTAACTACCTCTTGCATGTCTTAAGTGTTATTTTCTTTCTTATGTTATTATTTGATACCGCTGTATCTATGCTATTTGCACTGCATTTCCCTCATGAGCTGGCATTTGTAATTTCATTTAGGCTGCATGCATGTGGTCCTAAATGACAATATAGTTTCTTTAAATTTTGAATTTGAATTTGGCAGCAGTGGGCATGTCAGCTATGTTTGATTCCCTTTACATCTTTGCTGATAGCACAGTCTGTGTCTGGTGTATTGGAGGCTCGCTGTCCTCTGTACCATGTCATGCAGTCAAGGTAGTCTATGTGCATATGGTATTCTGTTGCAACCCCTACTCAGTGGGATAATGGCAGGCCTGCCCATGTTCTCTGTGTAATGGGAGGTTGGGTCCCACCCCAGAAGGACTGCAACTATGTAGTCTGCCTTGTCAGGTTGATCCCCCCCGTGCAAGACTGCAACCTGTTCTGCCATGTCAGATTGCCACACAGCATATCAGCCCCTCTCATGTCATGTGTAGTGCTACCCAACACACACTCCCCTGCTAAAAGACTTGCTGTTGCTTCTGTCCACATTTGTCTGATCATTTCAGTTCTGAGGTCTACTGTGAGTTTGCTTTTTTGCAGTATATTGCATTATCCACTATATTCTGTGTCTCTGATTTGCCTGCTGTAATGTGGTCTCACAAAATATGGTGACTGTGTTTTTTAATTTGCAAAACAGGGCCTCATGGAGCACTTTTTGTTAAGTTGAAGTTACATGATTCTGTGAATCATAGCTACAATTAAATGTTTTATCAGTCGCGGCATTATGATGATTGTGTTTTCCCATTAGATTCATCTGTATTGTGTACTCGTGCATGGCTACCACAAAGCCTGTCTGAACTACTGTTAATTTACATTGCACTTCTGTAATTGTGCATCATTCTACCACCCTGATTGGAAATGTGCATCATGTGATGTTTGGTACAGACAGCCATACATAACAGCTACAATTTTCTTCTTAATTTAGGCCTGCATAGCCTTGTCATGCATTGAATTCAGCAGGTCTCCCACATGGTGCATCACACAGTATAAGATCTTTCTTCATCTGCTGCAGAGGGACCATATGTCTGGCAGTTAGCACAGAGGGTAAGGATATGAGCTCTTAATGAGCTGCTTCCTGTAAGCCAGCATTTGATTCCCTTAGCCATAGGTGAAAACGTCCTCTCCAGAATAGGCCCAGCTATACAGAACTAGCTGCCTATGATGACACTGACAAAATCACTCAACCAGACTGTACCCAAGGCAGTGGAGAAACAGGGTTCTGGTCCTCGTTGGTGTCCCTGACCATATGTCTAGTAATAGTAGTAAGTACCTATGAATCCTATATAGTGCACTTGCTTGAGGAATATGAGGCCTCCTTTATAAAATTGATGCTTGGTACTATCTTTCTAGGTTATTGAATGATACCATTAGCATCACCCATTCTGGAAACTTATATAGACACAAGTTTAGTGACATGTGGAAGTATCAACCAGATCTTCTCCACCAGTGGGAAGAAGTCATTAGGAAGAGGGAGCTACCTTTTATGGAAAGCATTCTGCACTTAGAAAACATTGCTTCATTCCATAGTCTTAGCAGATTTAAAAGGGAATCTTATACCAAATGTCAGGCAGCAAAATACCTTCATATGACACTGGACTGGACTTCAATATAAATACAGACATTACCACTAAGAAACTGACTTAACTAAAACTAAGTTATAGATTCTCTCTAGTAACATGGATAGACAAAGCTAAAAACATCCTAATAACAAACATTAAATATGCCCTTCATTTGGCAAAATCACAAAGGATTTCAAGTCACTAAAAATAAAATACCCAGAGTTGCTCTGCTTGCAGATTCCAATAGCCACCATTGTACCTTATAAGAAAAGCTCACTGGCTACTTACTAGTAGCAGAGCTACTTTTCTCCTCAATTCTCTAATTTAGAAAATGCTATATCTTGGCCACTACCCACATCTTAAGTGATTACATTTGATTATCTTGGCCACTATCCACCTTTTAAGTTATTACTTCTAATCAGAGAAACAGATACTTTCTCAGGTTCATAATTTAGTACTAGGTAATTGCTCTTGTGGGCTATTTTTAGTCTAGTCAGTTACCTCAAGTGATGAAACATTGTACATTATGTCCTTAAGGTAAATAGTTTAACCATTAGGCCAACCTTCCTCCCTTAGGAGCAACCAAAAAATAGGCTCACTTTGGTCAGACATAGACTCAAACTAGCCATAGGAGAAAAAGTCATCTCCAGAATAGACCCAGCTGTATGGACCCAGATGTCTACTGAAAGAAAAAAAATTCTTATAATTTTTAACATTCAAACTGTAAGCAAAATCTAAGTACATCTACTTTCAGGACTCTTGACTAATTTTATTTGATTCAGCTGGGCCTAAAATACCATTTTTCAGCAGAGGCCCAGGGAGAAAAGCTCCAAAGAAGAAAAACATACAATATAAAACAATCTGATATCATTTACATTTATACACTTCCGTTAAAGACAAAATTCAGAATTAACAGGATATCAGCAGGAATATAGTTCTATAGTATTATTAGCTCATGTGCCCACAAGATAGAGAAAAACAATAGGTGTAAAATTGATTTAGCCAGGAGATGAACATGTACAAAGCCAAGAGTTCAACAGATAGTGTTTAAGTTGATACTTAAAGGCTTTGGTTGTATTTTCTTTATAGGAAGTGGGACTGAGTTTCACATTTCGGCCCCAAAGGAGGAGTACATGGAGCTGCCAGAAGAACTATTGGATTTAGTATTGGTCAGAAGCAGCTTAACTGTGAAACATAGTAGCCTAGATGAGGAATACTGAAGAAGGACGTGACTCAGGCTGGTGCATTTTTATGGGTTGTATAAAAGATTATCCCGGGGATTTAATAAACTCGGTGTAGGTTTTGGGCAAAGCCTACATGTAGTTTACATGTTAGTGCAATTAGCAGCAGCACTAATCCCATGTTCATGCTGCTCATTATGATTACATGAATACAAGCAAGATTTCATGGCCAGCAACAGTGCTGCTGGCCAGGAAATGGTGCACAGCAGCACGAGCACAGAAAGAACGAGCAAACGTGCTCCTCAAGATCAAATGGACAGCCACAATGAATAGCAGGGGTGATTATATTATGATATAAACACACGTGATGGTATATATGTTACAGTCACACAAGGTTACATGTCAATGCAGGGAAATGGTATACACATCACTAACATGCTCACTGGAGAGGACACTTGGCAAGGACGGTATATACAAAAGGGAATATGTGCATAGTGTGAAGGTCTACAAAATTGCTTGCTGCAATATGACTGACATGTCACCATAGGTTACAACCAGTCAGGGACACATAGCAACAGACTCCTGAGCAAACGCAGAAAGAAACAGACAAAAGCATGGACATGTTTAAAATATGATGACCCTTGATCTGCAGCATTGACAGAATATGTGATTGTAACTTTTATTTTATTTTTCATTTTCAATTAATTCTGATGTAATTTTTGCATCTTACTACTATCGTTCTGATGTAATTTCTGTATTCTTCCCCTGGTCTCTGCTGAAAACGGGCAATCCAGCTAGTCGGACTCTACCCGGTAAACAAATGTAAAATAAAATAAATAAACTTATTATACATGTTCTGCAGGAACAGATGTGTACAACTGTAATGACTGTCAGTATTTTATAAGGGAAATTTACCACTTCCCCAAAAGTGACCATTTTTTGGAGGGGTGAAAAGGGACAGTGTTAAACCTGAATTTGAAATCAGAGGCAATCCTGGCCAGTTGAGAGGTCTGCATGACACATAAGCCACAATCCCTACCCACTGCAAGAATCAAACACATGCCATCAATGTTTCCCCTGAGCTGTGTATTTACTGTGTGCAACACAGAAAGATATATCACACAAGCATCTAATAGAAGACCATGAAGGGAAGTCTGCACTGTGTAATCCTAATGGGTATGCACCCCAGAGAAAAGGTCTGTATAGCCTACCAGATGTGTGGGACTTCACTGGGCCAAATGTGACACACTTGACTAAAGCATCCCTGCCTGAAGTAGGTATTGGCCACACAAATAACAACACATACAAACACCACATGGTTATGAGTGGATTCCGTACACACAGCTGGATATTGCATGCATCTGCTACATGTAATAGCAATGGATATGGTCGGAAGCATCTGCATTTCACATGTGAATTAGAAAGTGGTGCGTTATAATGAATGGCACAGCAGTATGTGAGACCAATGTCAATGCATTAACTATACCCATGTGCACACAAACTACAGCAGTGCAAATTCTCGCATCAATGAGCGAGGAAGCTGTCACCATAATAGTGTACACATACCAAACAATACATGGAAGGCACTGTCTCAGTACATATCAAACCTCAACACATGTGCCACATGATCACTGTCCTCCTAACATTGTCAGTAAAAATGTTATACTGCCTTGAAATCCTAACACACATCCATATGTGTTCATGCAAACTACCAAGTGGTAATACTGATGTGATATAGTTGTACATCCATGACGCAGTGCAATCACACTATAGCTGTACCCATGCTACAGCTGGAGTTCAAGCTGTACAGCACCTCCAAATAAAACCTTAGGTATGAACCACATGTAGCACAGTGGAACTGTCAACACAGTCGTACAACTGTACTTTTTTGAAGGCATTACATCAGTTGCACATCATATGCCTATATGTTTACCATTGGAAATGTGTGAATGAGGGTCCTGGCACATATATGGATACATTACAAGTGAGGTGGGTGTGATTTATGCAGAACAGTTAATGAGACAAATGCAGACAGTAATACAATGCTGCTAGGGAACACCTGTATAAAATCAAAGTCAAAGTAAACTTTATTGTCGATCAGATATACACAGCAGTGCAAGCTGAATAAAATTACATTGCTTTGGTCCCAGTGCAGGACATAACAATAAACACACAGTTTTAATGACAGTAAGACTAATGCACATAGAATAATAATTAAAATATTAACAACACAATAAATTACCACAATTGGACAGGAAGACATTAGACAGTATTATACTAGTAGGTATTGCAAAGACTATGACTTCACATTGTAATTGCTTACATATTGTACTTCATCAGTTGTAGTATGATATATTCTGATGTTCATATAGCACATGTATGAAGTGGTGACTTACTCCTGACTATTGCACATTCAGCAAGTAATAGCATAAGAAATCAGGCTAACTGTACCAGTTACTGAAGCAATTTCCCACATTGATTGCTATAGATGATACTTCACAACAAGTGACATATTGATCTATTTATTGGCTGTCATGCCTGGCATTCAAATTCAGTAGCCTTATGGATAGAGGGAAGAAGCTCCTGTTCAGTCTAGATGTTTTGCAGTGTAAGCTGTGATACCACCTGCCCGAGGAAAGGTGAAAGTACATGCCATGGACAGGGTGAGTGAGATCATCAATTATCTTCCTAGCTCTTCCCACACACTGAGTCTCATGTAGATCCTTGTGAATAGCAACACAATATTGTATACAATGAATTCAGCAAGGTTGCAAGTGAATCTGAAAATGTCCTATATTTGTCTCTATAACAGCATTACAACATGTTGATGAACCCAGGCGTATATGACCATATAATCAGTAAGACTTAATATTGCTGTATGTAAGATAACATTTCCATATGCTAGGTATACTCATGCACACCTGTGCCATACTGCAGCTATCACTGTAATAACTGAATGAGAGCTATGTAGAATGTGGATATACTCCACTATCATAATACATGGCTTAGTAAGGCAACAATATGCATAGCATCATCCCATGTCCTCAGTCATCAGGAGGCATATTACTACAGCTGTTATGGAAGGAACATGTAACCAAATGGCAGTAGCAGACATCAATAAGTAGTTCAGTTCACAGATTTGAATACACTGTTGTAGGGCTACAGTTCATTCACACCTCAGTATAGCAGATGTGGATGACAACATCGACATGTGCAATGTTCAAGCCACGGCCAAGAGCACATAAAATCCTAGCCATTACTATCCCATTTAAACCCAAATCACTATCTCTAGGTGAGTAAAGATGGTAGAGGTATGTGTGTATGTGTTTGATTAAATTACAAACTCCTTCTGTCCATATGGAACAGGAGCACCACCCCATGAGTGGTCTGGAGATTACTTTTAAAAGGTCATGGATGGCTCTACTTCACAATGTGTGTATGCATCTTACAGATGATGACATCCTCAGTGTTCCACAGAAAGGATATTATGTGAACAGATGGAAAAAGAGGATGTTGGATTCAGGTGGGCTATGTAAAAGCTTCTCCTGAGTGGAAGTCAAATGAAAAGAGACCCGAAACACCATACAGTGACCGTAATACACCACTAACCCACAGACACACCACATTTGACTATGGTCAGATTCGAACACCATACCTGTCTAGGTATACAAGCTGTGTTCCATACAATGTAAGAGTAGTGTCACCACAGAAGTCTGACTTTAACAGTGCCTGAGTGCACTTTATAGAGGATGACATCATCAGTGTATGCTGAGAAGAAGATGTTGGGAGGAGGCTCTGAGATAGAAGTGGACTCACATCATGGTGTAAAATTGTTTTCAGAGTAATAGTTGAATGAAGAACACACATACACACACACACACACACACACACACACACACACACACACACACACACACACACACACACACACACAAGTTGACTGCTGTGAGATTGGAGCCCTACATATCCAGTTACACAAGCTATAAACCACAGTACTTAATGCTAGTGCCACAGCTGATTTTATCAGTGTCAGAGTGCAATTTATAGAGGATGACACCATCATAGTGTTGCAGGTAATATATACTGTTATGAGACTTGGTTGCAAAGCCAAGATTTGTGATATAATTGTGTAAACGCAATTTGTAAAAGTACTTATTGATACATCCTGGCAAACTAGTTGAAATAAGTTGTTATGAATGCATATTGCAGAAGTGAGACAGACATGTGCATGTGTTTATGGATGTTGTGTAGATGAGACACACACATATACAGTTAGGAAACATCAGGAGTGCAATGATGGAGTTATGTGTCTTCATATTCAGATGAAGGTATGTCCACATTAATACATGTTACTGACAATATCAATGGGACATGATCTTGCATGAGCAATGTCCACTGTCACTATAAACCCATAGCAAATGTAACAATGCAGTTAGGCTATGTCATTCTGGAGTCTGTTTGACAATGACCCAAGTACTGCTATATAATTTGCAAGTGTATTGCTACATGAATATCAGAAAGCATGTTTTCAGTCAAGCACATGTCACTGCCCTTCTCTTGTGTTTATAAATGCATTTCCATGTATTGGAAGATTACAGCCCCGTAACTAGAGTTAGACAGGCTATACATGTGTTCGCAAAGAGCATTGAAGAGAACCTGATTTACGCAGATAATGGCAAAGTATTAAAGCATACATGGTTCAAATTTCAGGAATTCAGCTTGGACCATTGATGCTCATTGTCAAACTGGACAGGACATGTTTTTGGTGTGTTTTCATTATTAATCTGCCATGCTCTGTAGCATGACGTGACTGATAAAGGGATAAAGAAGGGTTAGGATAGGGACAGCAGGCTTATGACAAGCAGAACATGGCTGGATAAATATCTCATAGTTGTGGGGATGGATGTCACTCAAAATACTTTTTTGCCCAGTATTCAATATATTTCCATTTGAACTCATAACTGTGGGGTGATTAAACATAACTATAGAAAGGCCTCACTGAGACCAACGACTGGTGTCAAAACCATGGCCTTAAGCTTAATGCCAAAAAATGTGTTGTCATTCCCTTTGGGAAAAACTCAGTTCCCACTAATTACCACATGATGGTAGCCCACTGAATACTGAAGGTGTTATAAGAGATCTGGGGATACAGGTTGACAGCAACTTCTCCTTCGACCACCACATTGCCATTGTGGTCAGAAAGTCCTTCTATGTGGCATATCTCATTACCAAGAGTTTTGCATCCAGGAAGAAAGAGGTCATCATTTCTCTCTACTCTTCCCTCATTAGTCCAATCTTCAAGTATAATGCCCCATTTGGCATGTACCTCACTAAACACCTGCAACAGCTGGAAAGGCCACAAAAGTACCTCACAAAGAGGATCCTAGGCCTTAAATACATGCCCTACATGGACAGACTCAAAAAACTCCAGCTTTTCTCTCTCATATCATCTATTAAGAGGCGATCTCTGCTTGACTTACAAAGCCATGTCTGACCCAGCCCTGTTAGAAATGTTACAACTAAAGAAATCCCAATCCCTCTGCACCACATGCTCCAGGGACCTCAACCTCATTATCACAATCAACAGAACATGCTGGATGGACAGGTTCATAACCCAGAGACTGCCCATGTTCTGGAATAGACTTCCCATACATGTCAAGCAGAGCACCTCACTAGCCCCTTTCAAGAGAAATCTTGAGTGGATGGGAAATAGAAAGTTCACCCCAGGGATCACTCCAGTGGCTCTACTTGATAGAGGCACCAGGAACTAATGGTGGCATGATGCCAGGGCACTTCTATGAGCTAGGTTTGTAAAGGCTTCAGGGCCATTAGGATATACACACCTATAAACCTTTGCACCTATAGATATATAACATCACACTAAGAAGTGATGTGAGATGCATATGGAATCGAACCTTTGATGCTATGGGCAAAAAAAAAAAAAAAACTTCAGTCAAGTGATTTATGTCAACACTCCACATAGGAAGTTGCACTTTGCTACATCCAGCAGTCCAAGAGCTGTCAGAGTAACTATTTCAAAGTAGTGGCTTTACTCTACTTTAACTCTGTATTCCTATAACACAATTAGTTTAAGCAGTATTGTACAGAGATAACCAGACTAGTGTGGACAATGGCAAAAATTCACCAGGTTTTGCCTGAGGACGTGAACAGCCCTTCACCACCACTTGGCATAGATGCACAATGCCAACCTCCATGCAAATGAAGAGGGCAAGAAATGAAGTCTTTTTAAGGGCCATTTCTGGCTATGTATGTTGTGTGTGATTCTATTTTTTGACCAGAATAAATTTGTGAAAATGGCTTTGATGTGGAAGTGGTGAAATGGGGCAGCAAGTAGAGGAAAAAACAAAGGGAAAGTAATACAGGCATCTGCAGGATGGGGAATTAGGAAAGAACCATAGGTATCCACTTCAACACCACAGTAATATGTGCACGTTAATAAACTTTGATGAATTTGGAGTGTCACCAGAACACAGTTGACCGACAACAATGCACAAACGTATAGCCAATTGGACCAAATCAAGTGTGTCAAGAAAATACAGATGCCAAGTGTTGAGTTATGTATGGGACATTTTTGTGTGTGTGTGTGTGTGTGTGTGTGTGTGTGTGTGTGAGACAGTTTTTTTTTTGGTTTCAAAATGAGAGGAATGTTGTATGAGGGGTTTAGGAATGGGAAGTTCAGGTAGGTAGGGTAGATGAGGAAACAGGACAAACAGGACATACAAGACAGACACAGGGATGGTGATGTATGCAAAAAGTTTGGGAGTACCATGATTGGGGATGGGTAGAGGACATCAGAGGCACATGCCCATCAAGTGTGGGAGCAGTGTGAATCTAATCCTCACTCTCAGAGATGTCATCACTCTCTTCTCCTCATTTGCCTGTGAGACTGCTTGACCTGAGAGTCTCTTTTCCATTTTTAGGAGCAACTTCTATATTCAGCTGATGCAGGCACAAAGGCCACTCTTTATTAGATCATGCACCATCCCTGGCTGCTCCTGGTAGGTGATATAAGCACTGCCTCCATTAGTACTCCTAGGAGGATATCATTGCACCACTAGCAGCTGCACAGCTACCTGATGAGGATGGATCAGGTAGGGCAGGGGTTTTGAAGGCAGTATTTACAGGTTGTGTCCAAGAGGTGCTGGGTGCTGGTGTGGCAACTGGTGGAGGGTTGGCAAGCCAAGTCACAGTGATTTGTGCTGAAATGCATTTGGTTTGTTGGCAGAAAGGTATAACATCAAAACGTTGTTGTGAGGAAAATGAAAACACTGTCATTTGTGTTAGCATGTCTGGTAGGAGATTTGTGTATATTCTCAGATTAACTTGCATTGTTTGCCAGCATGTCTAATTGTGAAAATGTAAATAAGTTTTAAAATGTTGGGTTTTTCCTGTTTGAATGGAATGTGTAGGGAATCTGTCAGTGTTCTGATACATTTCTAACTGTGCATGTTTGACAGGGAGATTCTGAAAGTACTGTGAAGAATCAGCTGAACAGTAGGTGATGTCATTAGAATTTTCCTTTTTGCTAGATGATTATTTGAACAGCTGATTGACAGGAAAAAGAAAGCTTTCAAACAGCTGTCTGTTATTTTTTAAATAAGACAGTTGAGACTGTTAAGCTGAGCAGTTAGTCAAGTTACTCAAGTGCTGAGCAGTTTGTGAAGAGCAGCTGTTAATGAAGAGTTGCAGTCAGTGGATACCCATGAAAGAAAACTCACCAAAAACTGTAAGCCTGCCTTTGCCTTGCTGTTGTGTGTAAGATTAGATCAGGGACAGTATTCTCTAGTTAGATTAGGAAAGTTTGGTTATTCAGATATATTTTTTTCTGGAATGATGGAGTTCTATCCTATAATTTAATTTTACATTTCTGCTGGTTGAATTCTGGTGTGTATTGAAAGCTATTGATTTACATTCTTGCAATCACTTTACTTATTATTAAATGTGTTTCATTACTATGCATTGTGGCTGGAAATCAGTGTTTTTCTTTACAGATTAGAGAGTGTTTATACCTGTTTGATACTCCCCAGGTCCCCTCAAAGGCCTGGCAGCTCTGGTTATAGCTATCATTTATTTTGATATTTAATTTTCATAATTGGATACCCCTTTAGAAGTACATGAAGACACTCTGATTCATGGAAGAATTACCATATTATTTTGGGGAAGGGACACAGCTGGAAATCTGTGTCAGGCTTTCTCAGAAGAGTTTGGATGTGTGAGATTTAAATTTACTTTGCGTGTGTATCAGCGGTCTTAAACTGGAACACATTGCTCTGAAGTGTGTAATAATGAGTTAGGGGTGGACAGAGGCATATCCACGGTGGTGCAGTGGTAGCATTGTTGCCTCACAGCAAGAGGTTCTCCCATTCAGTTCTCAGCTGGAGTGCGGTGAGTATCTTCTGTGTGGAGTCTGCATGTCCTCCCCGCGATTGGGTGGGCATTCAAAAGACATGCGTAAATGGACGTGCCTTCATTGAAGGCTGGACGTCGAGCTGGCACCTCGGCATTCATGAAAATCTACTGCCAATCATTAGTGGACAGGAGTTCCACTGTGGCAACCCCTAACCGGGAAAAGCCGAAAGACAAATAAAAAATTAGGGGTGGACAGAAGTATACAGTCCAGTCCCAGATTATTGAGCATGTTCCTGTTGTACTCTTAGGGGATAATTGTGAAATATTACTCTTGTTTAAGTGACAGTCTCACATTGGAGTCAGTAGTGAGGATTAAATCTCCTTAGTTACTGACCCAGGATAGTAAAGGACATCACATTTATTGCTAGCAATCTGGTGGGGTATTGGCCAGATGTCACATTAATTGGTGGCAGTTCAGTGGGATATAGCCGTACATCACATTTATTGGTGGCAGCAGTGGAATATAGCCAGATGTCACATTAATTGGTGCCAGCGGTGTGGGATTTTTAACTGGATTGCAGTAGCCTATGAATAGTTGTCATTATGGTATGCTCTCTTGACAGCCACAAGGTAAAAATTCAAAATTTCAATCCAGTACAGTTTTATTTTTTTTAGTTAGATAGTCAGGGATAGCAGGCTTGGATATCAGCAGAAGATTTTAGCAAGCTGACAAAGATCCAGCTGGCTAAGGAGTGTGAAGCCAGAGGATTGGTGCATGCCAACCTGACCAAGGAAGCAATGATTATAGCTTTGATTGCAGCCAGAGCTCAGACCAGCCATTCAGAGGATATCCAGTTTGGTGTTAATGATGTACAGCCTGCCAAGATGGGACAGTCCACATTTTCATCAGAGGACCTGAGAATCCATTAGGAGTTGGAGAGACTGTACCTGGAGGCCAAATGTCTTGAACTGGAATCAGCAGAGAAACTGTGTCTGGAGACCAAACGACTGGAAACTGAGGACAAACTGCACCTGGAGACCCAACATCTAGAGACTGAGGAGAGACTGTGCCTGGAAGCCCAATGATGGGAGGCTGAAAAAGAGAGAAGCAGCTCCAACATGAACTGGAGGTCAGACTTTAGAAGCCAAGGAAAATGAGAGATAGTGCCTACATGAAATGGAACTTTGAACCCTTCAAGAGGGTCATGAAGGTAATGGGGAAGGGAATACCCAGACTCCAGAAGCTGTACAGGTCAGCAAACATTTTCCTCAGTACAGGAATAGGGGTGGATTTGATAATTTTATTCATATCTTTGGCAGGGTATTTAGACAATATGATGTTAACTGTGAGCTATGGGTTTGGCTCCTGTATCCCTTGGTCCATGCCAAAATTGTCTGATGTAGATTGTTTGAATTATGTTAAAGTTAAGAACTGTCTTCTATATTGTTTTAAACTAACACTTGAAGCTTACAGAAAAAAAGTTTTGTGAACACAGATGCAAGGCAGATGACAGTGTATGTGATTATATTGCAGACTTAAGTACTTACTTTCACAGATGGGTGAGTGGGTGTCAGGTCACCACCTTTGAGTGATTATCAGACCTTTTGGTGAGGGAAAAAGCCCTCAGTACTTTGCCTGATGAAATGACAGTCTGGTTAGCAGACCATGAGTGCAACTCTGCTGAGGAGTTGGGGAGAAAAGGGGATCTCTGCTTGGCAAGTAGAGCACCACTGCATAGGAAAGGGATACCCAGTGCTGTACATGGACATAAGGGAAGCCATGGGGGGGCAGGCTAAACCACTCCAACAGAGTGCACCAGTAACATGGGAAACTACTAATCCAAGTGCACAGTTAGGGATTAGATGTTTCAAGTGTAACTAGAGGGGCCACATAGCAGTCAAATATCCATCAAGGCAAGTTGAGAAACAAAAGGTACAGGAGCCAGCAAGTGGTGATGACAAACTGCCAGTGGTAAGTTGTTTACAAAGAACTGGGCTGCCAAATTATCATCAAAATTTATATCCTATCATAGTAGATGGTAAACAAGTAACTGCTAAGAGGGACACAGCTTCTGATATAACCATTGTGAGGCCTGCAGTGGTTACAGAAGAGCAATACTTGCTTGAGCAGTCCACTCCAGTCAGAGCAGTGGGAGGGACCCTGTTCCAAATACCTTTGGCTAGGGTTCATCTTGACTGGGATGGTGGAAGAGGAAGCAAGCAAGTAGGTGTGTTTGAAGATATTCCTGCAGATGTCCTGATAAGGAATCACTCTGATGATGCAGTACCTTGCAGTGATGCAGTGACATGCAGTCAGGCTTGAAAAAAAGGCATGTAGGTCTGGTAGTCTGGGAGAGACCTAGAAAGATCTCATACCTGAAGCTGGGACTGGTGTGGTGGCTGTTTCAGAGAAGGTGCTATTTTGTAGCAGTAAGTCTGAATGTGAACCACAGCTGCTAGTAGATACTAATGTTCCCTTGGACACTGTGGCTGCGAGGACAGAGGTGAGTGGTGGTACCCAGAGTAACAGCGATGCGCTGTAGTGAGGACTGAAGCTCCTTAGTTACTGACCTAGGATAGTAAGGGACTTCATATTTATTAATGGCAGTCCGGTGGGGTATTGGCTAGACATTGCATTAATTGTAGCAAGTCCAGTGGGATATAGCTGGACATTGCAGTTGTGATTCCAGGTAACCCCCCCCCCCCAAAAAAAAAGAGATAAGGGGTGGGGTGAGACAAAAAAAACAGATGATTAGAACCATGATATGTTACATTCATGCTTTATTATACTAGCTATGGAGCTTTCACATTCCCAAAACTGACTGGTAATTGTTACATGCAATCATTGGAATATCCATTTATTCCATATATGCTTTTAAAGATGCTACAGATTAAGTTAACAACATAGCATTAAAGCCAATATTGCTGCATTTCAAATTTTACTCAGTGAATGTGAATATATAGGTTACTTGTGGGAAATGAACCCACATAATCTGAATATGCTATTACACTTGCCTAATAAAATTACCAACAGCTACAGGAAAGCATGCATGCTTGCTGTTACAGTTAAGATACGGATGTTGAAGCTGGTATTAATCTATGGAATCACAATATTTACTACCTCTTTAAGTCACACCAATCTCTCAAAATCTGCTTCCATGTTGGCTGTGATTTCTCTACAGCTGTAAAATAAAAAATGAGAGGAAAAGAGACATGAAAACATTGTGTATACCAGTCTTGGCTATCTACACCATTTCATATCACTTCTAGTTGCTTGATCTCTGTACTTATACCACTGGGGGCCAGCCACTGATTGAGTTGTGCCTACTTGCACCTCTTAAAATCACTGTAGTGGTGCCTACACTGCTCCCTAGTGTGTGGAATGCCAATTGCAATAGAGACAGCCTTGGCTAGGTTGTTCCAAGCCTCAGTCTTGTACTGAGACCCAGTATTCTCATTGTTGTAAAATGGTATATTGGGCAAACCAAAAGGAAGGTCTAAACCCGAATATTGGAGAATTTAGCAGATATTAGAAATGGAAGGATGGATAGTCCAGTTACTCATCACTTTCAAAGCATGCATTTGGGTGATGGGGACTCTCTGTTTTTTAGTGTTTTGGCACAACCTGTGGGGGAGGGAGGGGAATTTTGAAGGAAATTAAACCATTTGGAAACTACTTTTATATTTAATTATAGTACCCTTTCCCCTAGAGGTTTCAATCAAGAAGTTTTGTTGAATTTTTGATAATGATATTTTGACAATTATATTTTTGCTAACTGTGTGTTGGTTGTTATTGGTGGGGGGGTGACTTTTGCACTCACTTTGCACTTTTTTTGTATTAATGTAATGTTTCATTAATACTGGTGGGAATTTTGTTTAATAAAATAATGGAAGGCAATTATTCAATTGTTATGCAATTATTTAAAGCGATTGGTTTTTGTATTATGTATCCCTTGAAAGCGAAAGGCCAAGGTACCAGGAGACTAAATGGTTTTATATCTGGCTTCCCACTTTGTTTTTTCTTTTTTTTTTTTTGCATTGTGCATTGTATATTACATTTATATTATGACACAATATTGTCCCCCAGCAGCAGCCTCCATCTGTAGCGCTTCACGAGGAGTGCAACAAAGATTTTTGACTCTTCTACACTTCACCTCTGTGCCTTAAATTTGGCACCATCCTTCCCATCTCCTGCCATGTGTACAAAGGTCTTCCAACAACAGTAGCAATGGTTTCCTGCCAAATTGTGATATTGCATTTTATGACCAGTGGGCAAATATGCACAACCATGCCAACCACATTTGCATGATGGTAAGCAAAGGGAGATACATTCCCAAACAAAAAGGAAGGGGATTTATGAAACAGCAATGATGGTGTGAAACCTGGCACTGATTTTTGTCATGGGTGATGCTATGCCTGGTCACACTTTATCCAGTGATCAACAATGAAATGCTCAATGGCTTGGCTTTTAAGCCTTGATTTTGGAAGAATCAAAGGGAAGACTTGGCAGATATTTTGTTGGAACTTACACACTGTTAAAAGTAATTTACACAAGATGGGATTCAAAGCTTTGTAAAAGAGAATGCTTAAATTTCCACACAGGTATTTATTCCTCATTGCCACAGAAAAACTGTTTGTCAACCATGGTCATTAAAGATATACAGCTTAAAGAGTAACTGGTGCTATACTTCAATTAGTCCTGCATGTGTGTGATATTAAAAGGTCCTGACTCATGCATTCTCATTTGTGATGCAGGACTAATATCTGACAATATATTGGAAATGGATAGACTTGCATGACTTTAGTAATGCAGTCTGGAATTATGATATACACCTCACAATAAATTCTGTTTTAGTTATAATTAGTTTTATTGGAGGGGTCAGATGATTGACAGTAAACTACTGTGTCCATCACAGATCTGTAACTGCATTTTTTATTACTTAATCATCATTGTCATACTAAACCAGTTAAACACATAATCAATTGGGGTTCATATGTCAGTCATTAATGAGCTATAATACCTACAAAAGTATGTGTGTGCAAGCAGTAATGGTACTTTTGAGTCAATAAACCTGCTATGTATAGCTATTGTTATGTAGTATTATCTTTATAATCAACGTTTTGTGAGCAATGATAGTGGGACACCCTTAATAAAAATTAGACTCTGCTGGCTCACCTGTGTTATGACCACGAACTCACCACACTTACACCTGGTGCCACAGAGAATGCTAGGCAGCAGATGGCACATCTACTGCTGAGCCTGTTTGCATGAAGGAAGGTAACCAAATTAAATGTTTCACTTTTTTCCTTAAGGAGAGTACCGTGTTTGCACTGAAGTAACTAGCATGTGAATGGAAAAGGCAATAGCAAACACATGGTGGGTTCAGCACAATGGTTAAGGTATTCACCTCATAGACACAAGTTACAGGGTACAGGGTTTGATTCTGACCCTGGGATATTGGCTAGTCTTAAAATGACCCTTCAGGGCAGTTAACCTAATATTCACCTATGAAGCTGTGTAAGTACTCATTATGACCCTCTGCACTAAAAATATTTACTGTGAGACTCAAACCCTGATTTACCTGTGCACTCTCTTTTGTAGCTTACAATATTTACACATTGTGCCACAGGGACAGTGAGGTAATATGTGGAATTTCTGCAGTCATTACCATCGATAATGCTGACCGCTGTGCAATGCAACAAAGTGTGTTTGTAACTTATAAGGGGACTGAAACTAAATGTTTCACTTTTTCCTTAAGCACCTAACCATCTTTGTGCTATGCCATGCGCCGTACACATGGTAAAGGCAAAAGAAAAAAAAAGAAAGATAAAAAAGGGAAACAGGGATTAACAATTAGACAGCTCTGGATTTGAACCATCACACTATTGCATTTACACAACACTGTTGTTGTGAGTAATCTCTCTTTGCCACAGACACAGCTTTGCAATCCCACTCAAATCATGTGCATACAAGCAATTCACATTTCATATAAAATATAAAACAGTTCCTACAGTTGGACATTCTCAGTTGATTGTAAATGTATAGGTAAAATATTTAGTGGAATGAGTGATCACACAATATTTATAAATATTTGCAAAACTGCAGATCTGTCTTCTCTTTGTATTCTGAAAATCCTTCCCTCATATCTGCTTTACTATCACACATGCAATCTCTAGTGCATATTCTTTCATATTTCTTTCAAGGTGTGATATAAATATATGACAGTGAACAACAGTTTTCAGCAAAAGCCAGAAAATACGCTATTATACCAAGGGAATATACATGTGGGGTGTTTGGTTTTGTTTAAAAGCTCACTGCAGTTAGTTCCACACTTTGCAAGTGTTTCCTCACTAACACACCCACTTCAGTGAAGAGTGTCTGTACATTACTGTGTTTTGCTTCATTCGGAATAATCATTTACAGTTGCAAGCCATTAGTAGCTAACAATGATGTACAGGCTACACTATGTTTACATCTGCTATACAAAGTCAAAAGTTTGGTATTCAGCAGTTCTAACAAGTCCACGCCAATTTGCATCTTCAGAGTGCTCAGACAGCTGAATTGACACTGAAAGGTAACTGTGTAGCTGGGAAACTTGAAGGTGCAACTCTTTTCAATCATGTTTTCTGCTCCATTCGTGAGAATGGAAGGGATACGTAGACTTTTTGGACTGCCTTTTCTATAGTAGTTATTTCAGTTGTATGGGGCAAGTTATTTGGTAAACTGCATAAGTGTATATTACAGATGTCAGTCATGATTTTGATATTGATATGATATTGATGGCATTGCTGGAAAACTCATACACACATTCAACTTAGCTACATTTATAAGTACCAATTACGCAGGTATCTGACATTCATTCATGTTCTTACACATTTATGTTTCTATTACAGGTTCCACACTTACACTGACAGTCCTTCAGTTACAACTCTTGTAATTCAAGGCTGATTCTGCCTGATGCTAGTAGTACACAGAAACTATATGGGAAAGTAAAGGTTGTGAACATTGCCTGGCACCAACTGTACTCTATGTCTAAGCATAGGATGAAAGGTGGTCAGCATGTGTGCTATCTGCTGCCTCTTGGCCAAGGACAGGGCATATTATCCATGCTTATATCTATCTATCTACACCACAACAGCTTGGGGTTACCCCTATGATTTCTCACCTACATATAGCTGTGGTGACCCTGCTAGTGGTGGTGGAATGTGTGCTCCTTCACCTTGGCATTCCCACTGCAGCTGTTTTCACATGATGATATTGTATAGGATGCCACAAACTCTGATAATTTTGGCACAGGTCCTGGGATCATACTGCAGAACCCCCCCCCCCCCCCCATATATCTAGGTACTGAAATTGTGACTTAAGCAGCCCAAGCACATGTTCGATGATGTTTCTTGTTTGAGGGTGTGCCTCATTATAGCATTCCTCTGTGGGTCTGTCTGCATGTCTGATGGGCATTCATCAGCCATGGTTCAAATGGAAACCCTGCATCCCCCAGTTAATGGCCTTGTGAGACATCACCTCTGGAAGACCTCTGGCAGAGCTGTGAGGTGCAACAGATATTGGAGTCATGATAACTGCCGGGGTTGCCAGCATACACATTCAGGATGACTCCCCTAGTATTACACACAACCTGGCACTTAAGGGAGTTAAACCCTTTTTTGTTGATATAGACCCTTCCCTGTTCCCTGGATAGTGATTTGACCTCAATGTGGGTGCAGTCTATCATACGCAAGACTTCAAGGAAGTGTGCAATAGTTAGAACTTCTGCACAGTTCTAGCTCTGTCCTCGAGGGTACAGGGGAAATATATGTAGTCACTGGCATGCTGTAGCATAGCATTCAGGAATTGGTGTACAGTCCTTAATGCTAATGCCCAGAATGTCACCTGTGGGTCTCTGAAAGGTTCCTGTGGCTAAAATTCTAAGTGCTACACATATCTTGGTCTCCACTTGTATAGGTTTCCCTTGGTTTGCCCTTAGTCTCAGGTGAGGACAACAAAGCTTGCAGAGTTCCTGGAGTAAGCCTCTATCCTCTATAGCCTCTAAAAAGTTAAATGGGATCTAAATATACTCTTCCTCCTTGCCTGAGGTCTATCAGAAGCAGCAGCATAGACTTGAGCCTGTTGCACATACACATGCAGAAGAATAACAGCAGCCACTAAAATTCTTTCTTTCTAGTGTAGTTTCTGTGGTTGTATTCTAAAAGGTTTTGGAGTACAGAGCA
Organism: Protopterus annectens; assembly: GCF_019279795.1. Lineage (NCBI taxonomy): Eukaryota > Metazoa > Chordata > Ceratodontiformes > Protopteridae > Protopterus > Protopterus annectens. The sequence goes on along the minus strand of NC_056746.1, from coordinate 751,662,872 downwards.
GGTGGCTGCAAGGAAGGTACATGATTCCTTTATAGCTTGCTGAATAGCTCCACTATCTTGGATTGAGTGATTAACACATAATTCAGCTGCTTATGCACTTATTAGAGTGCTACACTATTTACCTGTTTTGCACAGCTCTACATGAAGTTGTAGTGGCACAAATCGTCACCCTATCATGTGCACATTGCACCGCAACATGAACATGATGTAACCAAACCATGTAAGGTTTGCTGAATCCAGCACTATGAGTCATGGTCAGCTGTGACAGAGAAAAATGATGAGATAGCTCTAGCCATTTGAGCTGTTCAAGAGCAGAACAATGAAGGGATTTGTAGGTCATATAATTGTAGGAAGAATGAAAGTAGTGGCCAAATGTTTCCTAGCATGGTCAGTCAAGTAGGGTTTGATTCTGTAGGAGCACCAAGATTCTGATGGGTTTTATATATAACACCATTCATATGGTAATCAAATTTTAGATTTTCATCAATAATAACTTCAATGATCTTGGTATGGTATACAACTTTGATTCTAGTGTTGCTAGAAGAAGTTAATTTCTGATTAGCTAGTCTTTTGGAGTGGACAGAATCAATATGGTCTTTTTGGGTTAAGTAGAAGTTGATGACTGTTGAGCCAAGTCTCAATAGATGAGAAACTTTCCTAGGTCTGCTTTTGTAATACGTCTAAAGTTTTGGCAGTATAGATTAGGATTGAATCATTTGCATATTTTATGACAGAGCATGTGCTTGTTATATGAAAATAGTTTATGAAAATGTTAAATAGTAGGGGACCAAGGATGATGCCTTGGGGTACACCTATGACATACTGGGAGAAAAGGTGAAGCACTGTGCTTCCATTTTACTACCTGATATCTCTTGGGTAGATAGCTCTCAAACCATGACACAGACTGAGAATCAAGGCCTAAACTGGATACTTTTTGAATCAGTAATGTGTGGGACACTGCATCAAAAGCTTAAGGAGATCCAAAATAAGGCTGAAGTGAAATTGTCTTTGCTGTTCTTCTTAATTATGGTGGATAAAGATTATTTATATATTATATTATATATTATAAAGTTATATTTATTAACCACCTCGCAATGCCACTTAGAGTGTTTGCATGGTGCCCAACAGAATTAATAGACTGTATCTGTTTTGAAATTATTGGTTGTCTGTTTCTTCTGTGCAGGTGTTTGATGGTTGCTGGTGTTGGGGAATCTTGCTAACTGGTGTTGCATGATAGAAAGAAAAAACTGTAATAATGCATCCTTTTTGACATTTAGAATGTCTATAGGTGTTCTGTCTGCCTCCTGTGTGGGCCACTAGTCCAGGATTGTGCACTGCTAAGCGTTGTACAAATGAGATAAGCACTGCTAAACATGATATTTATTTTGTTTCTCCATTTCCCATGTTTGCACTAAGCCATGCACTGTGCAAACACTGGCATTTAAAAAGGGAAAATTAGGAAAAAGGAAGAAAAGAAATCTATTAAATAAACAACAGTACAAAAATTTATGTTGGTACACATGAAATATTTTTACACAGGTCTGGATTTGACCTCTCACTCCAATGAACCTTCAAAACACAATAAGGGTGTCTTATCCCTCTTTGCCACAGAAACAGATTTGCAGCAGAGAATGAAAATCATTGTGCATACAAACAAATGCAACATCATCCACAGAATTAACAAAACATAGGAAAGTTGTTTATATATATATATTAATTTCAAATGTATTGCACTGTGTGATCACACAACCATTTATAACTATTGCTGGCATATATGCAGTTCTGTCTTATCTCTCTGTGTTTGATGCTCATTCTTGTTTTATCTGACCAGTAATCTGAAACATGGAGTCTGTAAAGGATTCTGTATCATTGTCCTTAAAATGTGTGAGAATATTAAATGGCAATAATATACAGTTGTCAAGAAATGAAGGAGAGGTTGGATGTTTCTGAACAAAAACTGTGAATTGTGTGCTGCTCACTTACTTTTAAAACCTTGACAAAAGCACTTCTACACTTTGTAAGTCTAACCAGGATGACACACCCACTGAAGGTAAGGTGGCCTGAAATGTTGATGTGTTTTCCTTCTCCCTACCAGTAATCATTCACAGCTGCAATCCATTAGCAACAAACTGCCTCCAATATGTTTACATCTGATACCCTGAGCCAAGTATTTGAGATTCAGCAATTCTAATGAGTTCACACTTCATTTGCATCTTCAATATGCTCACAGCCCTGATTCTACACTATAAAAAGAGAACTATATAGTTAGGGAACTTGAATGAGGAGACCTGTTTATGTGGCTAACACAGAAGAAGATATTACTTTGGGATTTATTTGCACAGAAGACTACTGATCTTGATAAGGTATGATTGCATTATTCAGCTATATACCTGATATGCTCAAATGTCACTAAGAAACATATTTTATACAAATATGTATGCATTAGCAAATGCTACTTTTATATGTATGCAATTCTTAGACGTTTACTGATGGCATAGGCATGCTTGCCATGACACTTTACTTTCTTAGATGATCAGCCTTATTAACTGTCATCACAAGTGCTAATGTTACAACTGTTTTTCTCTTTACAGTCTTCTATTGTTATTTTAGTGAAATGCAAATGTCCTATATTGTCAATGACACAGGGATGTTAGCCTTCTAAGATGGCCCATAGACACCTCTAGGGGAGTGCTGGCTGCAGGTAGACATGACTGGGAATTGCATAAAATTGAATGTGCTGTGGTAAAATGTGTACACATGTTTTTGGGACAGTGTATTTGATAGCACTTTTAGCAGTTCACTGACTTATCAAACTGTGTCATTTGCCTGTTGTTTTTGTGAGTAAGGTAGCCAAGTTCCATTTCTGTGTTGGCACAAACAAACTGTTCTATTGTTACTCTCCTTATTTTGGATCCAACCTTGCTTTGTTTGTGATTGTAATATGTTACAACAACATAATTCCTTTTTTTATATTTGAATATCTTGACTATTTTTTGTTTCTCCAGTGGGTAATATTGAAATACTACCTTTTATGTGTTATATCTAAGCAGGACTTTTATTTACGTGATACTTATGTATATTATCCTTCTTTTGTGTTTTATGTCACCTAGGACTACGGCACCCAGGTGTCCCAATCCCCACAACTCCCCCCCCCCGTGGCCTTGAAAATGAGGTTATTGTGGAAGTATTTAGGTAACATGGTGCCTTTCTGCTTGAGAGGGGATGTGGGGATATGATTGGCAGAATGCAAATTTGGCAGCAGATAGTGGCTGATTTGAATGCAGTGGGTGACCAGAGCAAGACATATGATCGGGTGCACCATAGGGCCACTGACATGATTTCATCAGCCCAGCAGGGAACAGCTGGTGTGACCCATGAATGAATGGCTACTTGGTGGGGGGGAGCTGCTACACAGCCACCACTGACACCAAATGAAGAGTTCCTGTCCACTGTCAGGAATCCAGACAGTTCAATGGAAAGTGCACAACAGCATGTCATTGATGTTGGTGCTGCTGTTTCAGGGAGGACAAGTATATCCCAGGAGGAGCTTCCAGGTAAGTTTACCTATCTCAGTTGTTAAATATTAACAACAAATTCTGGTTGATTACACACGAGCTTGAGATGGATGTGTCATCCAAGTTTTTGTTAAAAATATTGTTGATGACCACCTTTTGCTTAACTTCTTCCAGGGCCATCCTCCATAGGGAGCCTACAATCATCTGCATATTGTAAGCAAATATATTTATGTGAGTACTGATGAGAAGTAAAAAAAAATATCGTATAAAATAAAATAAGTTAAAAAATAATGTATCCAGTAGTAGTGAATTGCTTTTTAAACTTTAGACTGAGAACTGTAACAAACTCTCATCTTTGTAAATATGTATCTAGTAGTAGTGTTTTTGCTTGTTCTAATTATTTAGCTTAATGGAGCTTATCTCCCTGGGCCTCTAATGAAAATGGACATGTATCCAGTTGGACTAGCCAGTCAATAAATGTAAAATAAACAAAAAAAAAATATTTATTTTATCCATATGTGTGATGAGGATGTTAGGACTGTTGTGTGTATTGCTGTACTGTCTTTAATAGTGGCACTACTGTTAGTTTAGTATCACATATTGCACTATAGTAGTGTAGGTATTAATTTATTTCCTGTGTTTGTTGCTTATTATCACAGGTGATCCTGATAGTGGAAGTGTAGGACTCTTACCACCTCATAGAGTATAGACAGACTCTGATGACGATTGTGGACAAATACAAGCACAGTCGGGGGGTGCAGAGGTCGAATCTGACAATGAGGTTGACATTCAGCCATCCCCTGCAATTCCTTTGGACACAGCCAGTAGGCCTATGCAAACCCATTCCAGTGAGCCCTCAGATATTAGACAGGTGGATGATTAGACACTTGATCAGGGTAGTATGGTTACTGTGGTTTTGTTGCCTGTCCTCCAGAGAAATGCTTAAAGTTGTAGATGTGGCATAGGCTGACATGTGTGACTGCCTCTACCTTGTTGCCCTTTCAATGGAGCAGACGAATGACACATTAGAATGGGCAGTGCCTGTGATGTAAAATCTGCTGGGAGGGGGATGGCATCCACATAGGCATAGGTCAGCACCATCATCTGATGTTAGCCAGTGTGACCATGACTGATCATGCTCTCATAGTGGCACTACTTCCACTGCTCTGTCAGTGGTTGAGGTGTCCACACCCAGATGTGGCAGGCCATGGGGTTGTGGTCCTGGGAATCCTCGTGAGGAGAGCTTGCCTGGCAGACATCAGCCACATTCAGGTAGCAGCAGTGCATCTGAGCGTGGGAGTGGACATGCCAGTGCAAATCCTGACCAAGCCAGTTCTCATAGCCAATTATGACAACAATAAACTGCCACTTCTACCATGCATGGCTCACACCTGTCTGACATACCAAGATGTAGAGCTAGCACAGAGCTTGGCTGTGTTCTTGCAGACACTCACACACAGATTTCACCTGGATGGACCATACAGACACACACACAACGGCTACCTGGTTCAGATGTGAGGCTTAAAGCTCATTCTGTTTCAGTGGTCATTTGTTACATTATCCAAATGTCTGCCTGTTTCTCTTTCTTACTCACGCACTCGCTTACTTTTTGTGTCAGCCTAGGCTTCCTGACCCCCAACACAACACTCTGTGCAAGTGCTGATAACTGTGCCATATCCTTGTTTTCTATCTTTTGAATTCAGGGATACATAAGCTTTGTGTCTGATACTCAGGGTGTTTAGCTAACGTAGTGCTTAGTATATCTGTATTTGTGATGTTGTTTAGCTAATTGTACTTTTGACATATTTTTGTCTTGCAAAGTTAGACAGTTGATAGAATTAAAACAGTTTTTTGCATCAGTATTTTTAAGAATCTTCTGAGGGTTATGAAGTCTGAAACTAACATTTGTCTCATTACTTTCTAACTTCTCTCTTTAATGATTTTCCAGTACAAACGTATGAGGCCAAACTGAGGACATTCAGTGACAATCAGTACTTTTGAGAGGTATGAAAGTGTGAATTTTTGATGGCTGAGGCCTGTTATTTGATAGAGGACACATGTATTCACATGAGTCTTTACTTTAACATGTTGAAGTCATTGCTGTACAAATCGCCCATTTTTTTACGTACTTAAATTGCCAAGTAACCACATGCAAGTATATGCCATTCATTTGTATTATTACTCAATTCTGTTTTAACACAGGTTCAAGACATACCTTGTAAATCCAGAAGTTGCTACAGTTAGAGTTCAGGGCTGAGTCTGTATGATGCTAGGAGTACACAGCCATTACATGGGCAGGTAAAGGTTGTGAGCATTGCCTGGCATCAATTTTACTATATGCATGTGTGTAGGATGAAAGTTTTAGTTCCTTAGGTGGTGAGTGAGGGTGCTATGCATTGCCTCTTAGCCAATGCAAAGGCATATTGAGCATGCCTACATTTGCCTACACCCACAGCAGCTGCTACTTCCCTTCTGACTCCTCAACTGTGTGTGGCTGTGGTGACCTTGCCATTGGTGGTGGAATGTGTCCCCCTTCCCCTTGTTGATCCTGCTGAAGCTGTTTTCTCAGGATGATGTTATGAAGCATGGCACAGAAGGTGAAGATTTCAGTACATGTATGTGGATTGTACTATAGGCTTCCCCAGATGTATCTAGGCAATGGAACTGTGACTTCAGCAGCCCAAACCCATGCTCTGTGATAATTCTGGTGTGAGCATGTGCCTCACTATGGCGTTCTTCCACGGGTATGTGTGCAATTCTGATGAGCGTCATCACGCATACCTCTGAACTGTACCGAATTCCTCAGTATTTCCAGTTTTGAGGGGCAAAATATTAGGATGCCGCAAATTTCTGAGTGGCTCCTTTAAATTCCAGTTTCATTTTTTTTTTGTTTAATTTTCATTTTTTAAGTTAATGGTGATGTCTTCACCCATCGCTGGTGTATCTTGCAGCATAATTTTTTTATTTATTTATTTATTATACATTTGTTGACCGGGATAGTCCAACTGGAGCCATGTCCATTTTCAGTGGAGGCCCAGGAGATAAGCTCCAATTTATCAGATACAATAATACAAGTAAAACAAGAGTACATAAGTAGTATTACCAACTAATACATAGACAGACATGAGATACCCCTGGTTCTAGTCAGGAGAAAAATTAACAATAAATAGTTAGTTGGGTTATTCACATTCATGTTGAAAGTTACCCGGGCTTGTTGCAGTGGCAAAGCCAGTTAAATGCCATATGTTGTTTGAGTTTAGTTTTAAATTGTCCTAGGGAGGAGAGCAAAGTAATATCACCTGGAAATAAGTTCCAAGCCCTGCCTGCAGTGTTAGCAAAGAGGCCATCTCCAGCAGTGTTGTTGATTTTGATTGTCTGAATTAGAAGTTTGTTTGAGGATCGAAGCAGTCTTGGATTGTTGTGGAGGTGATAATATTTTGAAGGGCTGGTGTGTTATCTGGGTTATAAAGGATTTTGTTAGCCATGATCAGCAGGTTATATTGTATGAGACTGGGAAGTTCTAGCCACCCAAGCTGTTTTAGATTGATGCAGTGGTGTGTTTTAAAAGACATTCCAGTGGCAAACCTGGCAATATGATTGTAACAGTTTGACAGTCTATTTAGTATACTTTTGTTTAGATTGGAGAGAAGGGGGGAGGCGTATAAAAGTGTTGAGAGTAGATGAGAGCGAGCTATAGCCATCTTAGCTGGAAGGGTTAGGAAGGGTTTTATTCTATACAGTGACCCAAGTTTTTTATTGATGTTCTTGATTGTTTGATTTACATGTAGGTCAAACTTTAGGTTATTGTCAATAATGACACCTAATAATTTTGTAGAGGGGTCAGGGGAAATTATTGTCCCATCTTTTGCATTTATGGTAAAGGTGAAGGCAGCAGACCTATGAGTTGGAGAGAATAACAGCATTTTAGTTTTTTTGGGATTTAGTAACAATCTATGTTCAGAGAGCCAATTGTCTATGGTATTAAAGGTGAACTGGGTAGCGACCCTCAGGTCTGTGGGAGAAGTAGCTGAGCAAATCAGGGTGGAGTCATCAGCGTATTGGATACAGCTGACGTTTGGTATGACTGTATACAAGTCATTAATAAAGATGGAAAACAGTAGGGGCCCTAATATGGAGCCTTGCGGTACTCCAAGGGTGTTTGGTAATAGATTAGAGAGCTTATTATGCCATAGGACAGCCTGTTGTCTTCATTTAGGTAGGATGTAAACCAAAGAAAGGCATTAGTATCAATGTGGAAAGTTTGCAAGGTGTTTACCAGAAGTTGGTGATCAACCATGTCAAATGCCTTGGAAAGATCCAAGAATAGGGCAGAGGATATGTGATTATTGTTATGGCTATTGTTTATGGTATTGGTAAAAGCCATTAATGCTGAGGTTGTGCTATGATGTGGACGAAAACCATGCTGGGTATCTGCCATGAGGTGATTTTGGATTAGGTGGTGCATAAATTGTTTTTGTATACATTTGTCCATAATCTTTGCAAGTGGAGAAAGTACAGTTATAGGTCTATAATTGGAGAATTGCATAGAGGAACCTCCTTTATGTAGTGGGATTACGAAGGATGTTTTCCAGATGGTGGCAATGTTAGCTTCTGCTATGCTATGATTGATTAGTATCAATATTGGATAGGCAATGGCATCAGCTGATTTTTGAAGGTACTCAGCGGGGAGCTGGTCAGCGGAGAGTGTGGTAGGTTTTAATTTTTTGATCATGTTACGGATAAGAGATGTGGGCACTGGTTGGAAGGAGAATGAGAGTTGTTTTTTAGAGGTAGAAGTATCAGGGGCAGGGGAGCTAGAAGGTAATTGTCTAGCTAGAGCTTGAATTGTTTCAGTAAAGAAATGGTTAGAACTGTCAGAGACCTCCTCTGGGGATTTATCAATGGTGGCAGCAGGGATAGGGGTAGATGTTTTACCAGGGTGAAGTAGATTGTTCAGCCCTGCCCAGAACTTCTGAGGATTGTCCTTGTTGGTTGTCTGTAAATTGCAGTAGTATTGTTTTTTGTCCTGTAGAATACATTTTTTTGTTTCATTCCTAGCATACCTATATTTTACAAGATCATGGGGGTCTTTTGTGGAACGCCATTGAGCCCATAGTTTGTTTCTGCTGGTAATTTTTTGTCTTGTCTCTTTAGATAGCCATGGTGCAGTTCTTGCTTTTGTAAGTTTTGAGCGGGCAGGTGCATGTAGATCAAGAATTCCAAGAAATTTGTTGTTAAAATAGGCAACTGCCTCCTCTAAGGGTAGGTGTTTTAGCATGGACCAATTGCAAGAGCTAAGTTCCAGTTGGAATTTGTCAGGGTCAAAGTTTCTTTTGCTCCTGACTTTTCTGAGTAGGGGTTGTTGTGGGATAATGGCTTTATCCTTAACTATGTAAGTGAGAAGCTGACTTAGGTCATCGGGGAGGGTACCAGCAGTGTACAGTTGGGGATTACTATTTATGAGTACCCAGTCGAGTATACTATCTTTTTGGTTGGGTTTACCTAGTCTGGTAGGGGTGGTAATGGTTTGTGTAAATGCATGCAAGTTGATGTGGGTAGAAGAGGATTCTTTGGAACAAGAATCCCAGTCGATGTTAAAGTCTCCTAGTATTAGTGTTTCTTGGGGGTAGTGACAAGATAGCCAATGAAGCGTGTCTTCAAGTGTGGCTACATTATTACCTGGGGGAATATACATACAGTTGATGTTGATGCTTTTACTTTTGTTAAGTTGCAATCTAGTGGCAATAATCTCTGAGTTATTGATCTGAGGTGGTTGAAGCACATCTATGATAACATTCAACTCAGATTTATAGAGTACAGCCACCGCTCCGCCTTTCCTTGAAGCACGATACAGCCTGTGTATATTATATCCGGGTGGTAGCACTTCATTGTCAGTAATGTTAGGTTTTAACCAGGTCTCAGATAGACAGAGAACATCAGGGGAGTAGACAGCCAGGAGGACGTGCAATTCGTGTACCTTATTATTAATGCTCCTAATATTAAGATGACAGACAAGGAGAGAGTTAGTTGATCTATTGGTTATAGTTTTGTGCCTTGGGTTGCTGGTCAAGAGGGAAATTGTATCTGTGGTGGATGGGCCTGGATTGGGGTGAATGTCACCAATGAGTATAAGACTAGGCCTATACTCAGTGATAAGCCTTAGGAGTTTGTATAAAAGTTTGTAGTAGTGTCTGGATCTTGAGCTAATGTTTCGGGGAATGGTATGCTTTAAGATTAAAACTGATATGGAGTTGTACCCAATGTTAATGGTATGGCTAAAAGTGGGATATTCTAAAGCTGTAGGTATGAGTAATGACATCAGCATTGTGACACAAGCGGTATAGGTAAACATCTGATAAGTTACTTCAGACCTGTTATTACAGCATGCTTGTAGTTTTCTACTTCAGATGTACCTACTGCAACAAATGAATGAGTGAGTTGTACTGTGCTTACCTCTGTGCACCCATACAGAATTAAGGCATCTTATTTATTTTGTAAATTCCAGGTTATGTACTGGATATGATCGTGTCTGTACCAAACACCAGCAAGCACAAGTTTGCTGCTGTTTATTTTTATTATTAATGTATGTATTAATTTCTGTAACCCAGCCACTGGGGATGCACAAGCCAGTGCATTTCTTCATGCCAGTCCCAAGCCCGGATAAATGGGGAGGGTTACATCAGGAAGGGCATCCGGTGTAAAACCTCTGCCAAATAACATATGCGGACAATACAGATTTCCATATCAGATCGTTCGAGGACCGGGTTAACAACGACCGCCAGCAGTACTGTTAGCCAACAGGGTGCTGGTAGAAATTGGGCTACTGTTGACCAAAGGAGGAGAAGGAGAAGAAGAGGGGGAAGGCATGCCCGAAAGCAGAAAGAGAGGAGGAAGTTTAGGAATGTAGTAGTGAGGGTAGGAACTTTGAATGTTGGCAGTATAAGGAAAGAGCTGGCTGATATGATGGAGAGAAGGAAGGTTGATATATTGTGTGTGCAAAAGACCAGATGGAAGGGGAGTAAGGCTAGGTGTATAGGAGGTGGGTTCAAATTGTTCTATCATGGTGTGAATGGGAGTAGAAATGGGGTAGGGGTTATCCTGAAGGAACAGTATGCCAAGAGTGTTTTGGAGTTGAAAAGAGTGTCAGATAGAGTGATGTTTATGAAGCTGGAAATTGATGGTGTAATAATAAATGTTGTTAGTGCATATGCTCCACTAGTTGGGTGTGCGATGGATGAGAAAGTAACATTTTGGAGTGAGTTGGATAAAGTGTTGGTGAATGTACCCAAGGGTGAGAGACTGGTAATTGGAGTGTATTTCAATGGGCATGTTGGTGAAGGGAACAGAGGGGATGAGGAAGTGATGGGCAGGTATGGTGTTAAGGAGAGGAATGCAGAAGGTCAGATGGTAGTGGGTATTGCAAAAAGGATGGACATGGCTGTGGTGAATATGTATTTTAAGAAGAGGGAGGAGCACAGGGTGACATACAAGAGTGGAGGAAGATGCACACAGATGGATTATATCTTATGCAGGAGGGCCAGTCTGAAGGAAATTGGCGACTGTAAAGTGGTGACAGACAGCATAGAATGTTGGTCTGTAGGATGATGTTAGTGATAAAGAAGAGGAGGACAAATGTGGGAGCAGTGCCAAGGATCAAATGGTGGAAGCTGAAAAAGGGTGATTGTGAGGTGGAGTTCAGGGAAGAGTTAAAACAGGCACTGGGGGGCAGTGAAGAGTTACCGAATAGCTGGGTAACTACAGCAGAGATGGTAAGGGAGACAGCTAGAAAGGTGCTTGGTGCGACATTTGGACAGAGGAAGGAGGACAAGGAGACCTGGTGGTGGAATGAGGAAGTACAGGAGAGTGTACAGGAGAGTGTACAGAGGAAGAGGCTGGTGAAGAAGAAGTGGGATTGTCAGAGAGATGAAGAAAGTAGACGTGAGTATAAGGAGATGAGGAGCATGGCAAAGAGAGATGTGGCGAAATCTAAGGATAAGGCATATGGAGAGTTGTATGAAAGGTTGGACACTAAAGAGGGAGAAAAGGACCTGTACCAATTGGCTAGACAGAGGGACTGAGCTGGGAAAGATGTGCAGCAGGTAAAGGTGATAAAGGATAGTGAGGGAAAGGTACTCACAAGTGAGGAGAGTGTGTTGAGCAGATGGAAAGAGTACTTTGAGGGGCTGATGAATTAAGAGCATGAGAGAGAGAAGGTTGGATGATGTGGTGATAGTGAATCAGGAAGTGAAACAGATTAGCAAGGAGGAAGTACGAACAGCTATGAAGAGGATGAAGAATGGAAAGGCTGTTGGTCCAGATGACATACCTGTGGAAGCATGGAGGTGCTTAGGAGAAATGGCAGTGGAGTTCTTAACCAGATTGTTTACTGAAATCTTGGAAAGTCATAGGATGCCTGAGGAGTGGAGAAAAAGTGTTTTGGCACCTATTCTTAAGAATAAGGGTGATGTGCAGAGTTGCAGTAACTACAGAGGGATAAAACTGATCAGTCACAGCTTGAAGTTATGGGAAAGAGTAGTGGAAGCTAGGTTAAGAAGGGAGGTGATGATTAGCGATCAGCAGTATGGTTTCTTGCCAGGAGACAGCACTACAGATGCAATGTTTGCTCTGAGACTGCTGGTGGAGAAATATAGGGAAGGTCAGAAGGAGTTGCATTGTGTCTTTGTGGACTTGGAGAAAGCATACAATAGGGTGTCTAGAGAGGAGTTGTGGCATTGTATGAGAAAGTCAGGAGTGGCAGAGAATTATGTAAGAGTGGTACAGGATATGTACAAGGGTAGTGTGACAGTGGTGAAGTCTGCAGTGGGAGTGACAGATCCATTTAAGGTGGAGGTGGGATTACATCAAGGATCAGCTCTGAACCCTTTCTTATTTGCAATGGTGATGGACAGGTTGACAGACAAAATCAGACAGGAGGCCCCATGGACTATGATGTTTGCAGATGACATTGTGATCTGTAGTAAGAGTAGGGACCAGGTTGAGGAGACCCTGGAGAGGTGGAGATATTCTCTAGAGAGGAGAGAAATGAAGGTCAGCAGGTCTAAGACAGAATATGTGTGTGTGAATTAGAGGGAGGATAGAGGAATGATGAGGATGCAGGGAGTAGAGTTGGTGAAGGTGGATGAGTTTAAGTACTTGGGATCAACAGTTCAGAGTAATGGTGAGTGTGGAAGAGAGGAGAAGAAGAGAGTACAGGAAGGGTGGAATGGCGGAGAAGAATGTCAGTAGTGATTTGTGACAGACGCTACCAGTAAGAGTGAAAGGGAAGGTCTACAAGAGGGTAGTGAGACCAGCTATGTTGTTTGGGTTGGAGACGGTGGTATTGACAAAAAGGCAGGAGTCAGAGCTGGAAGTGGCAGAGTTAAAGATGTTAAGATTTGCACTGTGTGTGACAAGGATGGACAGGATTAGGAATCAGTATATTAGAGGGTCAGCTCAGGTTGGACGGTTTGGAGACAAAGTCAGAGAGGTAAGATTGCATTGGTTTGGACATGTGCTGAGGAGGGATGATGGGTATATTGGGAAAAGGATGCTAAGGATGGAGCTGCCAGGTAAGAGGAAAAGAGGAAGGCCTAAGATAAGGTTTACGGATGTGATGAAAGAGGACATGCAGCTGGCTGGTGTGACAGAGCAATATTCAGAGGACAGGAAGAAATGGAAACAGATGATCTGCTGTGGTGACCCCTAATGGGAACAGCCGAAAGAGAAGAAGAAGTATTAATTTCTGTCTGTCTACCAGAATAGTCTGACTAGGAGATTGCCCTTTTTCAGCTGAGGCCCGGGGAGAGAAAAAGCTCCACCAAAAAATCTTATGCTAATTTCAAGTACATATACATGAGCAGGCAACCAGATCATCAATATTTACAGAGTATGAAAATGTTTACAGACTGTGACCATGCATAAATTATTACATTTATACTACATGAAGAAACATATACAGTAGTTCAAAAAAACCACAGTATGCTGAGTGAATTGCCCCTTAATAAATCAATATCCAAAGAGCAAACAAAAAAGGGTACACCACAGCTGAAGATGACAAATAACTCCAGTCTTCACTTCAAGAGTTTAATGAAATAACACGAATGCAGGATCCAAGTGAGTGCTTTCACGTTCAAAAAACATTTCATCAGACTTCAACAACTGCATAACATTATACATCATCTTATATAGCATTGACAATTAACAATCATAAAAAAATCATTCAATTACGATTTACAATTAAAATTTAAAGATATACTTCTATATTTTATAAAGCCATTTAAAACAATAAATAAAATAATATAAAATAAGCAAAATACTTCATATGCATCATATGACGCAACCAATAAGACATTCATATTGTAGTGGCATTTATAACAACATACTAAAATCCCAGAAAAAATACATAAATAAATTCAGTGTTTGTAGGGTCTTGCTGCCAAAAATGGTTTTAGTGAGACCTTTTCATTCAAGCCATATGCTTTGTGTGCTTGTAGCCTCAATATCCATCTACACTCTACCTCTTCAGTGTAATTTTTTATATTACCAAGTCTATTGTTTTTTTTCACCATTTCCAAGACCCTGAATTTAAAAGTATGTGTCAGGCCATTATCAATTACATGTTGCGCCAAAGCATTACTTGTGTTCTCTTTATTAATGGCATACAAATGTTCCCTGATGCGTTCCCGTAATGTCCTATTGGTTTTTCCTACATAAAAAAATCTACATAACTGGCACTGTGCTAAATAGACTAAATCCCTTGATTTGCAATCAGCATAGAACTTAAAAGTATATTCACATCCAGTCACAGGGTGTATAAATCTATCATCATTAGATATGTGAGAGCACTGGTTGCAAGATCAGCACGCATAAGTTCCTGACCTCTGGGAAAAAATACTCTCTTCATTGTTACTTTCATAACATAAAAGCCTTTTTAATGACTTCATATTCCTATAAGTTATATTAGGTCTATAATCCACTAATTCACTTATTCTCTCATCAGTAGTCAGACGTCTCCAATTTTTTTCAATAACTTCTTTAATCTGTGTATTCCTATTGGTAAAAGGAATAACCAATCTATTATTGTTCTTTACCCTAGAGAATTTTTCATCAGATGTAATGGCCAACTGCCTATGGAAAAAAGGTTTACCCTTAACTATTCTGTGCTTGTTACAAAAAGTTAAGGTGTCCTTAATCTCTGTATTGTTATATCCTCTTTCAAGAAAATTCTTAGCCAATGTCTTCTGCTGTTGATCATATTCACCCTCCTGTGTGGTCAACCTGGACACCCTATATACCTGGCTTTTTAGTATATTGGGAAAAATATGTCTAGGATGCATACTGTTGCGATGTAATAAGTTATTCTTCCAGCAAGACTTTCTAAACATAACAGTTTCCATGCCATTAACCCCCTTATTTAGTCTAACATCCAAAAATTCAATAGTATTATGCGAATGTGTACATTCAAAGTTCAGAAAATTCATAGTACCATTTATATAGATGACAAAATCATTCAATTTTTCTACAGTACCACTCCAAACAATGAACACATCATCTACAAAATGTCCATAATACTTGATACAGTCGTGGAATAACATGTTACCCAAGACATAGGTGCTTTCCCAATATGCCAACACCAAGTTGGCATAGGAGTTAGCACAAGGTGTCCCCATTGCTACCCCTTTCTGCTGTAAATAATAAGTATTATCATATAGTAAGACATTATTACTCAATACCATGTCTAAAATCAGCATCCATTTCATAACTTGATTATTAGGGATGTCTTTGTCTAAAAGTAATAACCTTACATAGTCCATCCCAATACTGTTGGGTATTGAGGTAAACAGGGATTTCACGTCAAGGGTTACCAAGATGTCACTTTCTATAATTGAGCTGGATAAGTTACATTCAGCAAGATTTTCAAGAAAGTGTTGAGTGTCCCTTAATACTGATGTAATCTTTTCCACAATAGGTTTGAACTGTTTATCCAAAAAAATCGACATGGGCTCAGTAAGCCATCCAGTTCCCGAGACAATTGGTCTCAGCGGAGGGTTATAAAAATCCTTATGAATTTTCGGTAGGCCCCTAAAAGTAGGAACTAAAGGCTTCTCCACTAAAAATACTTATATAAATCAGCATCTATCACATTGCACAATAAAAGATCATATAGATGACTATGTACATCTTTAATGATCTTATTTAATGTAACACCATTCAAATGGCGATAAGTCAGGTCATCTGATAGTAATTGATCTATCTTAATTCTATATGCATCATGGTCCATTACCACGACAGCCCCACCTTTGTCGGCTTGTCGTATTATAATATTATTATTTTTTTGTAAACTTAAAATAGCATCCTTTTCATCTCTTGTCATGTTATAAAAATTTGGTTTTACATCATCTCTTTTGTATAAGTCTAATAGGTCACTCTCACATGCACGCTCAAAAGCTTCTAACAGTGGATGTATTTGAGGTGCAAATGTTGATGGTTTCCTAAATACATTCATATTAGCATTAACGTTAACATTGCATGCATCTTCACCAAATAACATTTTTAAACTGATGCTTCTGGTAAACATTTTAATGTCAATAATTATGTCCGTAACATCAGTAAAACCAGAAGGTATGAAACTAAGTCCCTTGTTAAGCACAGAAAGCTCATATTCAGTTAATTCATACCTTGAAATATTAACCACTAGATCCTGGTAGTGGGTCGTAGTGCTTTCTTCTGTTGTTCGTATACCTCCTCGGTGTTCTTTCTTTTCCGTATCTTGTTCTGTGGTGACCACGTTTTCCTTTCGAACTGCCTGATTGGTAATGGAAAAGAAGGGAAACCATTCCCTTTCATAAAGACATCGCCATCTAGAGAAGCTGTTTTTGAAGAAATATCATATACTTTTTTCCTAACGTCCCTCATCTGCAAATTATCAGACTGATTCGAGACCAACGCTTGCTTCATTATGGCTGTGTCCTCACCACTGGAGTGCACCATCGCTTCTACTAAGATTTTCCCCATTGTATCTCCTGCGCCATCACGCTTGCTCACGTGTGTGTTATCACAGCCAATGCCCGCATTCATGTCTACCTCCGCCCCCAGAACAGGCGCTGATGTCGGTATATGGGTGGTATTGTTGGGATTAATCACGCCCTTCTTATTCAGTGGATAATTATTAGAATGTCTGTTCTCTCCAT
Source organism: Protopterus annectens (assembly GCF_019279795.1). Lineage (NCBI taxonomy): Eukaryota > Metazoa > Chordata > Ceratodontiformes > Protopteridae > Protopterus > Protopterus annectens. The sequence goes on along the minus strand of NC_056746.1, from coordinate 751,646,167 downwards.
TACTATTAAAATTACTACTCATATTGTCTTTCGGCCAAGAGAAAACATTACCTTTTTGAAAATCGATAAAGTCCCGCTCAAGTTTTCTCTTTTTGTCTTGCAATAACTTATTATCAAGGGAAAACACTAGAGTTTTTAAATCACTATATAAGACATTTAGTTCCATAGAATTAAGCAAGTGCTTAAGCTCTAGTTCAATTGCATTGACCTCAGCGGTCAATGTTTTTTCTATTGAACAATATTGTTCGATAAGCAATTTGATATATCCATAGCTTGTATCAAGATTTAACTTCTGCCACTTATATAGTAGGTCAGTATAAGTAGTTCCAAAGGTCGGCATCTTCAATACCCTCAAACCTCTAGGAACCACTTGGAAGCTCAAACACGCTTCCATATGCTGTTTCTGCCACTGGATGTTTTTTAGCTTCTGAAGTTTGTTCTCAAGTCTTCTGGTTTTTAGTATAACATCCATATTATGTTGTCTATTCACAGTAACATCCCCATTGGTAGTAAGTTCCTTAGTAGTGAGTTTTAACAATGGATTCGTGGTAACGCTTACTAAACCACTAAGTGAAAATCCTTGCTCCAATTGCAACATATCAGTGCTATTAATTCCAACAATACCACCCATATACCAACATCAGCGCCTGTTCTGGGGGCGGAGGTAGACATGAATGCGGGCATTGGCCATGAGAATTTACACGTTGACATGAGCAACGTGACGACGCCAGGAGATACAATGGGGAAAATCTTAGTAGAAGTGATGGTGCACTCCAGTGGTGAGGACACAGCCATAATGAAGCAAGCTTTGGTTTCGAATCAGTCTGATAATCTGCAGATGAGGGATGTTAGGAAAAAGTATGATATTTCTTCAAAAACAGCTTCTCTAGATGGCAATGTCTTTATGAAAGGGAATGGTTTCCCTTCTTTTCCATTACCAATAAGGCAGTTCAAAAGGAAAACGTGGTCACCACAGAACAAGATACGGAAAAGAAAGAACACCGAGGAGGTATACGAACAACAGAAGAAAGCACTACGACCCACTACCAGGATCTAGTGGTTAATATTTCAAGGTATGAATTAACTGAATATGAGCTTTCTGTGCTTAACAAGGGACTTAGTTTCATACCTTCTGGTTTTACTGATGTTACGGACATAATTATTGACATTAAAATGTTTACCAGAAGCATCAGTTTAAAAATGTTATTTGGTGAAGATGCATGCAATGTTAATGTTAATGCTAATATGAATGCATTTAGGAAACCATCAACATTTGCACCTCAAATACATCCACTGTTAGAAGCTTTTGAGCGTGCATGTGAGAGTGACCTATTAGACTTATACAAAAGAGATGATGTAAAACCAGATTTTTATAACATGACAAGAGATGAAAAGGATGCTATTTTAAGTTTACAAAAAAATAATAATATTATAATACGACAAGCCGACAAAGGTGGGGCTGTCGTGGTAATGGACCATGATGCATATAGAATTAAGATAGATCAATTACTATCAGATGACCTGACTTATCGCCATTTGAATGGCGTTACATTAAATAAGATCATTAAAGATGTACATAGTCATCTATATGATCTTTTATTGTGCAATGTGATAGATGCTGATTTATATAAGTATTTTTAGTGGAGAAGCCTTTAGTTCCTACTTTTAGGGGCCTACCGAAAATTCATAAGGATTTTTATAACCCTCCGCTGAGACCAGTTGTCTCGGGAACTGGATGGCTTACTGAGCCCATGTCGATTTTTTTGGATAAACAGTTCTAACCTATTGTGGAAAAGATTACATCAGTATTAAGGGACACCCAACACTTTCTTGAAAATCTTGCTGAATGTAACTTATCCAGCTCAATTATAGAAAGTGACATCTTGGTAACCCTTGACGTGAAATCCCTGTTTACCTCAATACCCAACAGTATTGGGATGGACTATGTAAGGTTATTACTTTTAGACAAAGACATCCCTAATAATCAAGTTATGAAATGGATGCTGATTTTAGACATGGTCTTGAGTAATAATGTCTTACTATATGATAATACTTATTATTTACAGCAGAAAGGGGTAGCAATGGGGACACCTTGTGCTAACTCCTATGCCAACTTGGCGTTGGCATATTGGGAAAGCACCTATGTCTTGGGTAACATGTTATTCCACGACTGTATCAAGTATTATGGATGTTTTGTAGATGATGTGTTCATTGTTTGGAGTGGTACTGTAGAAGAATTGAATGATTTTGTCATCTATATAAATGGTACTACGAATTTTCTGAATTTTGAATGTACACATTCGCATAATACTATTGAATTTTCGGATGTTAGACTAAATAAGGGGGTTAATGGCATGGAAACTGTTATGTTTAAAAAGTCTTGCTGGAAGAATAAATTATTACATCGCAACAGTATGCATCCTAGACATATTTTTCCCAATATACTAAAAAGCCAGGTATATAGGGTGTCCAGGTTGACCACACAGGAGGGTGAATATGATCAACAGCAGAAGGCATTGGCTAAGAATTTTCTTGAAAGAGGATATAACAATACAGAGATTAAGGATGCCTTAACTTTTTGTAACAAGCACAGAATAGATAAGGGTAAACCTTTTTTCCATAGGCAGTCAGCCATTACATCTGATGAATAATTCTCTAGGGTAAAGAACAAGAATAGATTGGTTATTCCTTTTACCAATGGGAATACACAGATTAAAGAAGTTATTGAAAAATTTGGAGACTCCTGACTGCTGATGAGAGAATAAGTGAATTAGTGGATTATAGACCTAATATAACTTATAGGAATATGAAGTCATTAAAAAGGCTTTTATGTTATGAAAGTAACAATGAAGAGAGTATTTTTTCCCAGAGGTCAGGAACTTATGCGTGCCGATCTTGCAACCAGTGCTCTCACATATCTAATGATGATAGATTTATACACCCTGTGACTGGACGTGAATATACTTTTAAGTTCTATGCTGATTGCAAATCAAGGGATTTAGTCTATTTAGCACAGTGCCAGTTATGTAGATTTTTTTATGTAGGAAAAATCAATAGGACATTATGGGAATGCATCAGGGAACATTTGTATGCCATTAATAAAGAGAACACAAGTAATGCTTTGGCGCAACATGTAATTGATAATGGCCTGACACATACTTTTAAATTCAGGGTCTTGGAAATGGTGAAAAAAACCAATAGACTTGGTAATATAAAAAATTACACTGAAGAGGTAGAGTGTAGATGGATATTGAGGCTACAAGCACACAAAGCATATGGCTTGAATGAAAAGGTCTCACTAAAACCATTTTTGGCAGCGAGACCCTACAAACACTGAATTTATTTGTGTATTTATTTGTGTATTTTTTCTGGGATTTTAGTATGTTGTTATAAATGCCACTACAATATGAATGTCTTATTGGTTGCGTCATATGATGCATATGAAGTGTTTTGCTTATTTTATATTATTTTATTTATTGTTTTAAATGGCTTTATAAAATATAGAAGTATATCTTTAAATTTTAATTGTAAATCGTAATTGAATGATTTTTTTATGATTGTTAATTGTCAATGCTATATAAGATGATGTATAATGTTATGCAGTTGTTGAAGTCTGATGAAACGTTTTTTGAACGTGAAAGCGCTCACTTGGATCCTGCATTCGTGTTATTTCATTAAACTCTTGAAGTGAAGACTGGAGTTATTTGTCATCTTCAGCTGTGGTGTACCCTTTTTTGTTTGCTCTTTAAACATATACAGTACCTAGTTTGAAACTTAAAACGGGTTTATTTATATCATGAATGCAGTTTTCAACATTTAAAAATACCTCTTTTGAGCTTGTAAGTTATAAAGTGAACAGACAGGTTGTATAAACTGGAGAAAGGGTCACAAGTGTAGTGTAATAAGTAGATAAAAGTGTTAAGTGGAAGACTCTGGCTATGTCAAGAAGGGAGGCCCTCTGTCAGATGCAGTATTTGTTTTGGGTGGGCTGCCCTTGCTGTTTGGATTAGCACTCTTTAGACCAACCCTTCCACTGCTCCAAGAACCAGTCGATGGAGGAACGTTATAGATAATTTTAATGCTCTTGTCTAGAAACTTTTTAAAAACTTGTTATTCAGCACAATACTTTGACAGAATATAAAACAAATAACAGTTTGAATCAAGCGCTTTCGCTTGGTCCCATTGCCAAGCTTTATCATTGAAATTGAAACTAAATGTATAGCTTTAAAGCCTAATTAGTACAGCTATCACATGATGGTTAATGGACCCCATATATACAGCCAGATTTTCACTGATGTTTTATCTTGATAAAGCTTGGCAATGGGACCAAGCGAAAGCGCTTGATTCAAACTGTTGTTATTTGTTTTATATTCTGTCGAAGTATTGTGCTGAATAGCAAGTTTTTAAAAAGTTTCTAGACAAGAGCATTAAAATTATCTATAACGTTCCTCCATCGACTGGTTCTTGGAGCAGTGGAAGGGTTGCTTTGGTGTTTTGCTGCTAACATTTCATTTTACTCTTTAGACCAAGTTACCATCAAGTCTTTAATGTTTTCTTTGCTAACAGCTTTCTCTGTATATTTTCCCATGTAAGAGGAATGCTGGTTTACTTGCAGTCATCCTAGAAGTATGTCGTGCTTGGTTGCTCTGCAGTTTGGTATTGCTGGATCAGCTGCTTGCGCAGTTTACTTTATTTTAAGGATTTTCTAGTTCTCAGGAAGGATTAAAGGAGAAAAACTCCTATATGAAGTAAAGACACCCATCCACAGATCTAGTGCAAGTGCAACTTATTGTAAGGTCTATTTCAAATTGCAATATACTGTACTGGCATGTTTTGTATCTGTAGCATGATATGATGCATATGTGTAAATAATATGGAGTTACAATCAAATGCAGTAGAGTTTTATTGATTTTTGTAAGTAGTGTGAAAAGCTATATGAACAATCCACCACATGCCTATACCTTGAAAGCTGGAGGGAGGTAGCCCCGCCCCAGCTTGAACACAGCTTGTTTAAACTTCACAAGTTGTGGTTTGAGTAAATGGAGCTCAGTAGAAACATTATATTGCAGTTAATTCAAAGAAAAGCACTCTAGCTTTAGTTAGTACTATGACTGCTAGTGTTTCAGCCTGCTGGCAGTTCTTAATTTACTACCAATTTCTTTTTAAAAGTTTCTAATAATTTGCTTTTCGTTCAAAGCAAGGATTGAGCACTCCCAAACCCTTATTTGAACGAGAGAAAAGAACTTACTGTACACCAATAAAAGGAACATGGCAAACAAATGAGAGTTGGACAGATTTTTTTCTTTTTTGACATTTTAAAAATCTTTGAGTACTTTACGTTTTACTACTGCTTGTCTTTTAATAATATGTTATGCATTCCAGCTGTTAAGGTCAGTAGAATCAGAAAGGTATATACACTTAGGAATGAGTTGGCGCTCTGCCTTTGATGTGCAAACTAGAAATGAAATGGTGGTGGAAATAATTACAGTTGGCATGTAGTGGAGCAGAGACAGTAATGTACAGGATGAGTAGAATAGTTTACCTTTATATTACTGAGAATGACAACTACGAACGCACTATTGTGCGACTTTAAACTGCGAAAATCAAACATCGAACGTCACCAAAGTTCAAAAATCAAAATCTGGAAAACCAGATTCGATGATTTTCGAACTACAAATTACACTACACATCGTTATGCAGGGGGGAAAGCCCCCCCCCCCACTTTAATATACTAACTCCGAGATCACACTACAGTGAGGGAAAGGGTTAATTTCCCGATCCCTGCTATAGTGTGATCTGCACCTGAAATGCCAAATCTGCAATGAGCGAACATCATTGTGCATTAGTTCATTGCAGATTCGGACCATTTTTTGTTGACATTCTGTGATTTCGAAAATGCACTTTCGACCTTCTTGGGTCGAACTTGTGCATATCGGCAATATAAAGGTAAACCGAGTAGAATAGCAAAACAAATTATTGCAACCCAATGGAAATATATTCTGGCAGCAAAACCTCTCAGCTATCCAGATTTTCACAGGATGTCCAGATTTTTTACTCATATTTTTGGTCTGTTCATCAGAAAACATTTCTTCTGTCAAATCTGTGAGGCTTGAAGTCACTAAATAATGACATATACTTGAGTTTCACACTTCATATTCTTCAGAAAATGTACGCTAATACAACTCATGTTATTCTAGCAACTTTCTAAGAGCAATATTTAAAATCTGGCCCTATCTTGGGCCTTTGTCCCCACCATTATTTCTGGTTTTGTCTAGATTTCTTGTGCTAAGAAGTTGAAGAGGTGTGCAGCTGACAGTTTGGGAGACTGAAGTGTGAAACACACACTCCATGGATCTAAACCTTGTCATCACAATAAACAAAACATGCAGGAGGGATAGGTTCCTGACGCAGAGACTCCCCAGACTGGAATAGATTGCCCATACATGTCAAGCAGAGTGCCTCTTTGGCCATCTTCAAAAGGAACCTTGACAACTGGATGGCAGAAAGGAAATTCACCCCGGGGATCATGTCAGTCACCCTGCTAGACAGGGATCCAGGAAAGTAAACAGTGTAGGAAGAAATAGCCAGGGAATTGTTATGGCTAGATTTGTATTGGCCCTAGGGCTGATAGCCTAGTACCAACCTATGAACCTATGAACAGATCATTGCCTCAGGGGCTGGATTGAGTTTGGTAGGCAATTCAGCAGTCAGTCCTATTTGTAAGTCTCAACTATCCCTCGTTTCAACTCCAATCTTACTTCTGTCCATCTTAATCCCTCCTAACAACTAATGACTTTGGAAAAAAGGTATAAATTACATCTAATAAATAATGACGATAATTTGAGTTATAGATGTCAGAAGATGTATATTAATTCATATTCTCTTATTCTGTCTGTGATGCCCCTGCTGTGGCCCAGTAATCAAGGAGCCTCAATCCTCACCACTAGCACCAGTGAGTGATGTACACATTGGGAGGATGACAAGTACACACACAGTAAAGTACAATTTCCCTTAAGAGCACACAGAGAGCACAGTCAGTCTGGGGCTGATTTCTCCTTCTTTCTCCAGCTCCCCAATAAGACTTCCCACTGGTACAGCTATAGGGTTAAAATCTCAGGGGTCAAGCCAAGACCTTCAGTGTCCTCTCAGTCCAACCAGTGCTCTGTGTCCCTGCCCAAGTAGCTGACACACACACACTTTGAGATTTGGTTTATATACAAACACACACACACACACCTGGGGAAGGCTGGCACAGATTTACTAGCTATGCCGTCTTCTGCCCATACTATAAGGTAGTTATCTCTGCAAACACCCCCTACTTATCAGCTACATAAAGGCTCTTACAAAGGGTGATCAATCCTGCTGTGTAATGTTACTATTATCCAAATGGTAAGTGTGACCAAGACTAAGGCTATTTAGGAGTGGCCTGTTCAGTGTCACCAAATATATATGCGAGTACTCTAAGAGCTTAAATATGTCTCACAAATATCAGCCACAAAGGTAGGTTTAAATATATTTAATAATAAATAATAAAAGAACAAGACAATACTCAAACAACACATTAACTGCAGCTTTCAGAATCACATGAAATATTTTAAAACAACATTAAAGGACAGTATCAAATAAATGCAAAAAAACATCTAAACTAATATTTATTATATTCCTATCTATCTCTAAAAGATACTATGCCTTGAGTCTTACTTACAGACAATACACAGACAGAAGTGCTGAGAGTGGATGTTTCTAGGTCCAAGACAAGATACAAAATGCCCAGTCTTTCTCTGAGAGAATTCTTAAATTACTATCAAACATTACTGCTGGGTCAGTTTGGATGACATCACTCTTTGTCACCTGCCTTCAGTTCCCAGGCTAACAGATACCAACAGAATTTTATCATCTATGTATGAGAACTACATATCTCTCAGCAGCTGCTAACTTTACATTTTACACCGAGTAATTAAAATTATTTTCAAGACAACAGAAAAACTTCTAGCTCTAGACAGCGTGTCTGCTTGCTGCACTGAAACTGAGACATAACACAATTGTAAAATATTTTGATTCCAACTTATTTTCTTAAAGTTTTGCAAGTTAAGTCCGACTGGACACAGGTCCATTTTCAGTGGAGGCTCCGGGAGAAAAGCTCCAAATAAAATTACATAGATTAACAAGTAGACATCAACAAGTTATACAACATATATATCTGGTAGTACCTAATGGATGGCATAAGATAGCATATAGCATATAGCAAAACACCTGATGAGGAACATTGCATTTAGTTTCATATGTAGGTAGTCATAATATAATACTTCTCTTACAAGGTACATATGATACTTAATAAAAATAATGAATATTTCATGCATGTGTGTCAATGATGTAGGTATAAAAAACACACTAAGAAGAGTATTTGCACTATGGGGTACCTTGAGATTAGGTTTAGATGGGAATAGGTGGTTCAGTAGTGTTTAGCCTGGGGAATCACAGGAGCATAACCAAGAGTTCATATAGAGTGCTTTGAGGAGTTTTTTGAATTGATTGGTGGAGCACATGGAGGTAAGGTGGAAAGGGAAGGAGTTCCAATCTTTAGAAATAGAATAGTTGAAAAGAGATTTCCCTGCCTCGTTGGTATGTTTGATGACATCTAGGTGGTTTGGGGTACTGGAGCTTAAGGTTCTAGTAGTACAGTAAGGTGTAATTAGATTCTGTAGTGCTGGAGTTTTAGTTGGATGATAGTATATTTTGTGTGCCAATGACAATTGTTTGAGTTTCAGTAGCTGTGATAGCTCAAGCCACCCCAGTTGCTTGAGAGCTACACAGTGATGTTTTTTTTTGTAGTGACCTATTTGGGGTCTCAGTAGCAAATCTATTAATCATCTTATAACAGGATTCTAGTTTGTGTAGGTTGGTTTTGTGAAGGTGGATTAGTACTGGGGGTGTGTAGAGGAGGGTAGAAAGCAAGTGTGTCCTGGCTATGGTGATTTTGGTTTGTTTAATGAGAAATTTTCTGTTGTGATAAAGGAGACCAAGTTTTTTGTGAACCTTCTTGAAAGTTTGGACTACATGAATGTCATATTTAAGGTTGGAGCCTATTTCTACACCTAAGAGTTTAGTGTGGGAGGTAGAAGTGATTGTAAATTTATTTTTGGATATGATGGTGAAGGTGTCATATGGGGGAGGGGATCTACAAGCACTGAAAAGATGTTGTTTTGTTTTATTTGGGTTTAGGATTAGCTGGGAGTTGAAGAACCATGTCTCAGCTAGTGGGAAGGATTCTTGTGTCAGGGAGTGTAGTTCACCTAATGTCTGGGCTGTGCATATGAGGGTGGTGTCATCAGCGTATTGTACTACTGAAGCACTGGGTGTGGAGGATGAAAGCTGATTGGTAAATAGAGAGAAGAGTAGAGGGCCAAGTATGGAGCCCTGAGGGACACCTATGGTTACTGGCAAGAGAGAGGATAGTTGGTTCTGCCATTTCACTGCTTGTTGGTGTCCTGATAGGTAGATTTTGAACCATGATATAGAGGGGGTGCTGATAATTAGGGTGCTTAATGTGTTAAGTAGACTATTATGGTTGACCATGTTGAATACCTTAGACAGGTCTAAAGAATGGCAGAAACTAGTTGTCCCTTGATTCTGTGATGGTTAACTGTATTGGAGAAGGACATTAGACCTGTTATGGTGCTGTGGAATGGTCTAAAGCCATGCTGATTTTTAGATAGCAGGTTATTTTTCAGGAGGAAGTCCATGAGTTGGATATGAATAACTCTTTCCAGAATCTTTGATTAGGATGATAAAATACCAATTGGTCAGTAGTTATTGAGTTCAAAAGAATTGCCTCCCTTGTGTAATGGTATTACATGGGTGATTTTCCATATATTGGGTACTTTACACTTCGGTTATAGATCTGTTGATTAGAATTGCAATGGAATAGGTTTTGGCATCTGCAGCCAGCTATAGGAATTCTGCTGGCAGATTGTCAACGGCCAGGGTGGTTGGTTTTGAAATGAATTTAGTTGATGTTGGATGCAGGGTAAAGTGTGTGGAATTAGCCTGTAGGCTAGAGCTATTTTGTATGGGTGGCAGGTCAGGTTTGTTGCAATTGCTGTTGGTATTTGCAAGGGCTTGTATTGTTTCAGTGAAAATGTTATTGAATTGAGTGGGGATGTTCTCTTGGTTGTTTACTGTAGTAGGTATAGGGCTAATGGACTTACCAGGATGCAGTACAGAATTTATAGAGGCCCAGAAGGTTTGAGGGTTGTGGATATGTTTTTCTTGGAGGTTTTGGTAGCAGTGAATTTTGTCAGATTTAATTAGTTTGTTGGCTTTATTGTGGAACTCTGAGTAGTTTTGTTTTGTTGATTGGGATTTGTTTTTGTGGAAATGTATCCATGCTGTGTCTCTGTCTTTGAGGATAGATTTTGTCACCTTAGTTAGCCAGGGGGCATACTTAGTCTTTCTTCTAATGGTTCTGGTGGGTGCATGATGGTCTAATATTTGTAGGAAAGTTGAGTTGAAGTAGTGGACTGCCTCATCTAGTGACAGTGATGTTAGTGGTTTCCAACTGCAACTTTTTAGGGGATTTTTAAGGTAATCTGGCTTCAACTTAGTTTTGTTTCTGACTACTCTAAAGGTTGTATGGTTTATTTGGTGAGTTCTTTTCCTAAGAAGGAAAGTAGCCTGATGGTCGCTAAGGCTGTTTGGCAGACAGCCTGCTAGAGATGCGAGTGAGGAATCAAATATAAGTATCCAGTCCAGGATGGACTGCTGTTTGGTTGTTTTTTTCAGTTCTGGTGAGGGATGTGATAATTTGGGTGAGCCAATGGAGGTTGATGTGGGTAGATGTATTGTGCCCAGAGCAGTTATGCCAGTCTATATTAAAATCTCCTAGTAAGATATTTTCATGAGGGAGGAAGATTGAGATCCATTCTAGTAGGTTTTCCATGCTGGAAATGTTGTTACCAGGTGGGCAGTGTCAGCCTAGAATATTTATGTGTTTATTGGGATTTAGCTTTAACCGTGTAAGAATGATTTCTGCATTACCTATGTCTGGAATATTAGCATCAAGTTGTTCAAACTTGAGATTATTTTGAAATAGTAGTGCTACATCTCCACCCTTTTTACCTTTTATGTCCCTGCGCATGATGTTATAGCCTGGCACTGTTATTTCATTGCTACTGATTTCTGGCTTTAGCCAGGTTTTAGTCAGTAATACAATATTAGGCTTATATAGAGTTAGTTGGGCATGGAGTTCATGAGTTTTATTTGAGATACTTCTTACATTAATGTTACGGAAGAAGAGGGAGGCCTTATGTCTATGAATACTATGGGTAATGTGGTCAGAGTTGGAGTCTGGTAAGCAGTTGGGACCAGGGTTGGGGTGTATGTCTCCACAACATGATAGTTTAGTTAGTAAATGTAGGTACAGTTTGCTAAACCTATGGGTAATAATAGTGTGTTTTAGTGAGGTGTGGGTCTTATACTTGAGTGATTGTATTTTATGGAGGTAATAGTCAGTGTAGGAGCCTCTGAAGAGGCATGGAGTTATGTGTATGGTGGGAGCTTTGATGTGATAGTCAGTGGTAGCACTTTGCCAAGGGAGGGATATATTGATTTGTAGTTGAGTGTGGTAAGAGGAGAGGGCTGTGAGGTGGAATAGCATCATAGTTGTGACTGCAAACTTTATTGTATTTAGTATGTCAGTATTTATAGTAGGGGACATAGTAGTACTGTGAGGGTAAGTAGTTAGAGTATATGGAGTCCTTAAGTAAGCAACTGTGCTAATAATTAGTTAGAGAGTGGGTGAGGTGAGGTTGTTGTAGTGAGGATGGGGTGTGGTGATGCGTGATAGGTTAATTGGGTTACTGGGTGGAAGTGAGTGTTAATTGTGGGTGTGGTGTGTAAGTATAAATTTAATGAAAGTAGGGGTGGGTAGGAATGGGGGTAGGGGAATGGAGTGAGCCCAGACTGAAGCAGAGGGTGAACGGAGCAGGTAGCACCCACCCTTGGAATGGACTAGCCCTGCAGACACAAAGAAAAAACTATCTCCAAAGATTCAAAAGCAGGTAGGTGAGAGGACAGCAGCTGTGAATTTAATTGTAGTTATAGAAAAGGTTGCCTAGAGCAAAGTGGACACCAAGGGATACTACTAAGGGAAAAGCCACAGTTCCACTGAAGAGGAATAAGTGTAGGAGATGAAATGGAATGGCTGTATAGTCACAGGGAAAGCAGCATGAGTATGTAGTAGAGCGACATCTGAACCGATAGTGATGAGTGGAAAATGGGGGGAATTTTACTGAGAAAGTATATCAAGGAGAAGGAGAGGGTTAGAGACCAATAAGAATGTCAAGGGGCCGAGGTTTCCTAGCAGCAAGCTCCCTATTTAGGGCAAATAAATAGTTGTCATTTACAGAGTAGTTGAGACATACACTAGCTCAACTTGACCACTGCTCTGTATCACCGGAGCTTTGATAGGAGGTGCCCGTTCACAGTGATAATGATTTCCCTCTGTGAATGTACTTTTACACAAGGCTGTGAAGTTGTAATGTCCATCTGTATCAAGTTTCATGAAGTCCATCTTTTTCTACAAAGCTGATAAACTGATTGCTTCTTTAAATGACTTCCACAAATCTACCTACATCTGACCAGCAGAAATTTCTCACAAGCAGGAACACAACAAATCAGGATGGAGCAGATTATCTCCTCTGAAAATCTCACTACTAGTAGGACTCCCCCAGGACTCATCCTTGGTTCTGCTTCTGTGGGTAATTGCTTTTCATATGTCTAAGCTGATGACAGGAGTCTCTTGTTGACCAGGTTCACAGGTTATTTTAAACTTGGAGCCATCATCAGTTCTCCTGAGGATTCCCTGATCTGTAAGGTCCAAGTTTTTAGCATAAACAAGTCCCATTAATTCTTCTGGCAGCCATCTCCTACAAAGCTGATGTCTTCTCCAAATGACTTGCACAAAATCTACATAATAGCTCTCGTCCAACCTTCCATTATGACTGTAAGTTCCACAAATGAATCATTTACATTTGCACAGGTATATAGTTTATATACATTTCTTTTCTTTTCCAGTAGGGTACACTGTGGTTACCTTCCTGAAGCTCAGTACATAACATACAGTTCTGTATAAATCATAGCAATATTCACAAATGACAGAGAATTATTTACAAAATTCCAGCTAGCTGGGCTGGTAGCATCACACTGTCAATGTCTCAAGTTAATAGTATTAATATTTTAAAAGTGCCCTTGATTATTTCTGGATTTGTCTCTGGTTTGTTGAGAGCTGTGGTCCAGTTTGCTGATGAAACATTGCATTTATTCCTCAATAAAGCAGCTGTCTGCCTCACTGCTTCTTTTTCATTCAAGTGCAGATTCTCAGAGTGCTACCAAGGCAACATGTTAAAATATCTAAACTTATATAATCTGAAATTGTATTCATTCTAGAAAGTAAGTAAATACTTTGTTTTCATAACCAAAATATATGTGTCTTAATAAATAATAACTACTACACTGATTATATCTTCTGACATCATTATTTATATGTCTCTTTTCATAGTTATCAGCTTTCACTGCACAGGTTACTTTGATGTATGTGCTGTTGTGTTTTATCAATGAAGGGAGTGTATTTTCAAAGCTAATGTTAAATTGGGGAACATTTTCTCAATTACCATTTGAATGTTGATATCCCAACAATTCCACTTGAATGGGTGGAGTTATATTAACATGTATGCAAATGTTATGTTAATTAGTGTCCAGATCTTTGGCCAGCTGTACCTCTTTTTCATGGGCCTTTGTCCAGATTTTTGATGTCTCCAGGTTGAGAGGTATGGTCATCAGCCACAGTTCCAGTGCATAACCCGCATTCCTCAGGTAATGAACATGTGGGATATCACCAATAGTGAACATTTGATACAGATGGGAGGTGCGCCAGATATGCGTGTTGTGGTAACTGTCTGGGTTGCCAGCACACATATTCAAGATGATTCCCTTAGCATTGCACATGACTTGGCAGTTAATGGAGTGGAAGCCCTTTCTATTTATGAAGACCCTTCTCTGTTCCCTGGGTGGTACCTTGATTTCTATGTGTACAATCTATGGCACCCAGTACTTCAGGGTACTCTTCTACAGGGTAGAACTCCTGTATATTTCTGGCCCTGTTCTCAGGAGTACAGGGAAAATATATGTGGTCACTGGCATGTTGGAGCATAGCATTCAGGAATTGATGGAGGATCCTGGATGCTGATGCCTGTTACACCTCCAGCATGTCCCCCATTGATCTTTGAAAGTTTCCTGTAGCTAGAATTCATAGGTTCATAGGTTCATAGGTTCATACTAGGCTATCTGCCCGAATGGGGCATTGTACTCAATCATTGGTCTGATGAGTGATAAACCTGATAGTGCTGGGGTGCTCTCAGGAGCCTTGAACCAGGTTTGAAGTGCTATGCATACCTTTGTCTGCACTGGTATTGGTTCCCTTCGGTTTGCCCTGGATCTGAGTTGAGGATGACAGAGGTTGCAGAGTTCCTGTAGTGTGTCTCAATCTACCCTATAGCACTCTACAATTTCCACATCATGTAGGTTGTGATAAGTTACCAGGTGTCTGAAAATTCTTCTCCTTCTTGGCCTAGGCCCATTAGCAGCAGCAGCAGCATAGACTTCAGCCTGTAGCACATATAAATGAATTAAAGCAACAGCAGCCCCCAACATTCTTTCTGTGCAGACTCCTTTCTGTGACTGTATTCCAATAGGTTTTGGAATAGGAAGGAAAATCAGCAATGAGTCTACACAGTTGCTTTATAGCTTGTTGAATAGCTCCTCCATCTTGGATTGGTTGATTAGCATACAGTTCAGTTGCTTACATTGTAATTAGCATGACATGGTGTTTACTGTGGTTGCGCGGCTCTACACACCATGTAGAGCCAGTTACTGAATAAGAAACAGTGTGCACACAGTCTTAGCAGACCATGTAGGGTTTATTGACTCTGCCTGCATAATTTAAAAATGACACTTTTGCCTAGAAGAATAGCTTGTTATATTTTTGTTCTGTTTGTAAATGAGCTATTAGATTTTTCAGCTTTCCTACCAACCTGTGCATGCTCATGGATTGATCAGCATGGCCTTTGTTTATTGACACATTCCACTCTCGTATATTAATGTAGTATCACTAATGTATTGCTTACATTTAACTAGTTTGCCACTGTACAGCATATTGTTTTATTGTATATTTTTTCAGTTTTTAGACTACTTCATTTATTTTTTATTGTATGAGACAATAACCGTAAGATTTAGACACACAATAGACAAATGAAGGTGGAAGGAATCAAACACTGTACCTTGGGTACAGGAGCAGCTTGATAATAGCTCAGAGCCTTATGCCTCTGTGCTAACTTTTAGACATGATTAAGCTTGCTTCTTTACACACTGTTTCACCTGCCCCAGCACTAGAATTATCTTCTGGAATTTGAGAGTCTCATCCACATCCCTAACATAGAAAGCCTGTATTGACATTATTATTTCAAAAATGAAGGCTGTGTACATTCTTCATTTACAGGCGACAAAGCTTAAAAAAGGTAATGTAAATAATCAATATAAAAGAAAAATGGAAGGTGTGGGAAGTGTCCAGTGTTGCTGATTCCTCTGCTGGAGGGTGGGGTCTCTATTCTGGTTCAAAAAACTTGCAATGTTCCTTGGAATCTTCTTTAAGAGATGCCATAGATGGTGACTAAGGTCCCGGGAAGGGAATTTTAGTTTTGGCTAACTATTATGGTCCATACAAAGCTGATTCTAAACCACTCAGTGACTTTTGGATGTTTCTGATGGGGTAGGAGGATGTGGATAGGGGACGGAACTTGTGAGAGGTGAGGACTTTAACATGACCCTGGACCCAGGCCTGGGTAGAAAGCCATACAATAGCAATAAAATGATCAGTGTGACTCTAGAGTTCCATAATCTCCTGGTGCATCATTTTATAAGTGAGACCCAAGTGCAATGGATCCTCAGTGTTAAGACTACAATTTTTAAGTCTTGTGTTAGATTCCATCAGTAGGTTAAAATATATTTGCTTAGTTCATTCAGGCTATATCATATAGCATCGGCTAAACATGAACACACCGTACCATCAGACCATAGTTTTATAATAGTCGATTCTGTGAAGTTTGATACCTCTCACACTCTCCCCCATGGAAGTTTGACATATTATTCTTAAGACCTTCCAATAGAAAGTTATTCAAAAATATTGATGGGCTGGTGAACTGAGTTTGAGAAGTAGACATGCAAGTTGGGAACAATGTAATGACCTGATAAAGTGATCCACTTGGGGTGTGGATAAACTTAGCAAATTTTCCCTGAGGGAAGGCATGAAACGACTGGAGGAAAATGTTAAATGCCTAGAAAGACAATTGAAAGAGAGCAAAAGCAGTATGAGGCTGCTTAGCTATCTGATTTGAAAACTAAGAAGGAATACTGAGATTATAGTATAACAGCTCACATATGAGATGGGAGAGGTGGATATCATTTCTTGGGCAAGGGATTACATCACCTAAACTCCTAGATCAGAAACTAAAAGAAAGGTGGGGAATGGCTGTTTTGTCATTGCTTGATAAAGGTGTTATACACTGGGATGGAGTAAACATTTATATCCTTGTCAATTACTACTTTTGTACTCTCTATCATTCCAAAAATTTTATCTCACATTCAACTGTGTAATCAAAAGCCTAACCTGCCACATTCAAGTGACAAAAATGTAGGTTAACTTAATTAACCAATCACAGCAAACGTGCCTGGCGTGGATGTCCTTCTGGTGGAATTATAAAGAAATTTTACAACAAGTATTGCCAATTGTTTATTAAAGCTCTTTTAGGCATTACATAATCTAAGGTACTGCTTCTTATCTTCAAGGTTGACATTAACTGCTCTTCTTCCAAAAGACAGCATACCCAAAACCTGCCCTTCTAAATGAAGGCCCATATATTTTCTTCAACTATATATAGAAATCTATGGGAAAGTGTTAGCTAAAGGCTTGAAGAAAATATAACCCAGCTTGATACAGCCTACTCAACTGACCTTTCTAAAACTGAGGGAGGGATTCCTGATCTAATAAAATTATGGTTCAATTATGCCAAAGTAAATATAATGAATGATTCTTAAGCTGCCATATTTACTGACTTGCAAAGAGCTTCTGATTCACTAGAGTGACCTTTTATAGGGAAGAAACTGGGAGCTTATGATTTAAATGTACATTCAAAAGATGCCAAATGCTTTATTGTAACTCACTTGCCCAAGCGATCACTCACAGCATTAAATCCCCCCACGACACACACACACACACACACACACACACACACACACACACACACACACACACTTACAAAAGAGAGGGGTATGTGGCAGGGATGTCCACTGTTTCCTATATAATTAATTGTCTCAAGTCACTGAATTTCTCTCCATCCATTTCAGACAACACTCTGAGCAGTAGGTCTTATTAACCTAATTAACCCTCAGGAGAAATCTACATTTGCTTGGTTTGAAGATAATAGGGTCTTATAGTTGTCAAACCCACTTCAAAACCTTCCCAGAATTCTCATTTTCTTTTAATTTCTACAGTCTTGTATTGGGCTTAATACTGAACTACAAAAACCTACTTTACCCCCCCTCCCCCAACGACACCTGTCTGAAAGTACACTCAGTGGCGTCAGACTATCCATATTCCCTTATTCCAATGCATAAACTACATGGGCATTCATCTCAATTATAACACAGCTTCTTTGAAATAGAAATCCTGTCTTGCTAGAGTTTAAATACTCCTGCACAGGTAGAAATAACTTCATCTACCTTTCATATCTAAGATCACTTCTATTCAAATGTTTTGCCTCCACACATACATTTTCATAGCTAGACAATTGTGCCGACTTCATTATTTATTATAGCTAAATCCATCCATCCACAACCCCTTTTTTCCATTTTTACACATGGGGTCAGCGTATGACTTTGACAGTGGCAATCATCTAGAGCCAACGTTTATAGGTTCATAGGTTGGTACTGGGCTATCTGCCTGAAGGCATATATTAGCCCAGCCACGTTGTGCGGTATTCACCGCCCCTTTAGTAGTTCCCTAGACCCTTGTACTAGCAGCTAGTACCCTTGGCCCCTATCTAGTAGTGCTGTTGGTGTGATCCCCGGTGTGAACTTTCTGTTACCCATCCACTCATCAAGGTTCCTCTTGAAGAGTGATAGTGAGGGGCTCTGTCTTATGTAGATCGGGACCCTGTTCCATAGTAAGGGAAGTCTCTGCAAAGGGAATCTATCCCTCCAGCATGTTCTATTCATTGTTGTGTTGAGGTTTATATCCCTAGAGCGTGTAGCTTGAGTAGATTTGGTTTTGCTAAGATGGAGCATGTTCAACAATTCTGGGTTGGACATGGCTCTGTACGTTAGACAGAGATCGCCTCTGAGAAAGTGGTATGCAACAGAGAACAGTCTTAGCTTTTTCAATCGTGCTGCATAGGGCAACTGTTTGAGGCCAGTAATCCTCTTGGTTAGGTACCTTTGTGGTATCTCCAGCTGCTGGAGATGTCTAGCCAGGTACATTCCAATTGGTGCATTGTACTCAATAATGGGTCTGATGAGGGAAGAGTAGAGGGGCACCATTACATCCTTAGATCTTGATGCGAACCCTTTCGTGATCAGATGGGTCACATAGAAGGATTTTCTAACCACTTTGGCAACATGGTTATCAAAGGAAAGCTGACTATCTACTTGGGTCCCTAGATCCCTTATTTCTTCTTCAGATTTCAGGGGATTACCTCCTATGTTGTAGTTTGCAGGTACTCTGTTTTTTCCAAAGGGGATTACTACACATTTTTTTGCATTTAGCTTGAGACCATGGCTTTGACACCACGTATCAGTCTCATTTAGGCCCTTCTGGAGGATCTCCATGTCGGCCGGAGACTCTATTATAGCACCCAGTTTGCAGTCATTCGCAAACTTAGTCAGCCACAGCCCTTCCGTGCTTGCCTGTACTTCTGAGAAGTATATGCCAAACAGGAGGGGCCCCAGGACAGAGCCCTGAGGCACACCACTCGTTACTGGTCTGGATTCAGACATAGATCCCACTACTCTTACTTTATGGGATCTGTCTGAGAGCCAGTTTGCGATCCATCTTGTGACGTAAAGGTTTATGCCCAGGCTGGAGAGGTTATCAATAATACCTGAATGGGGAATGGTGTCAAATGCTTTAGCAAGGTCAAGGTAAGCCATGTGTACCTCCTTTCCCTTATCTATAGCCTGAATAACTGTCTCAAAGAAATCCACCAGGTTCAGGAGGCATGATCTGCCCTTGACGAAGCCGAACTGCGTGGGGTCCAGCCACTGGAGGTTCCCAATCTCTCCATTTATGAGTTCCATAATGATTCGCTCCATAGCCTTACAGATCAGACTGGTCAGGCGTATTGGTCGGTAGTTCCCAGGGTCAGTTGTGGCCCCACCCTTGTGTAGCAGGACCACCATTGCCGTGCGCCATTCTATGGGTACATATCATGTGGAGAGGCTGAGACTGAACAGGGTATTAAGATGCGGGGTTAATTCGTTTTGGAGCTCGCGTATGACACAGCCTGGGACACCATCTGGTCCCATGGAAGCAGTGTTTTTAGCTTTAGATAGAGCCTTGTTAACCAATGTATCAGTAATAATTGGACTTACACAATCCCCTAGAATGGTAATAGGCCCTGTAGGTGGTGAGGGGGGGAGAAATTTGCACTGAACCTGTCAGCCAAGATGTTGGCAATGTCAGAAGGGTCAGTGTATTTTGTTCCATTTTGTACTAGCTCAGAACAGACCTGAGCGTTTCCATTTAGATTTTTGATGTAGCCATAGAAGGCCTTATGGTTATCCTTGGCAACTTTCTTTTCAAAATTAGCTTTAGTTGACTTGATGAGGGCCCTCAATTTCTTACTAATGCTGATCAGGGATGATTTTTCTACTTGAGATTTGGCCCTTTTTCGTATACGTCTCCTCCTTTTATTGTAAAGTTTGCTTATGGTCAGGGTCCACCAGACTGGTTTCTTCTTGCTTGAGGAAGGAGTCTTGGTTTTATTTGGGGTAGCACAGTCCATCCAATCCTGAAGATGCATATAGAGTGCCTTGTTGTAGGATTCCGCATCCTGGATATCATTATCCTTCTGCAAGGGAATGGTGAAGCTTTCCACTTCGGATGCAAGTAGTTTGAAGTTTGCTTTGGAAAGGTTTTTGACTATGGTTTCTTTGATTGGGGGAGGTGGAGGAGTAAGAATGTCCAGGGTTATCAGTTTGTGGTTGGTTCTGACCAAGGAGGGGGTGATAACGGGTGTGGTACAATGGGCACCCATATTTGTGATGATTAAATCCAATATGTTGTCCCCTCTAGTGGGGGAACATACTAGTTGTTCAAGGGCATTTGAATTTATAAATTCTATGAATCGCTGAGCATAGGAGTTGGAACATTGGTAGTTCGCCCAGTCTATACCAGGGTAGTTGAAATCACCCAAGATTATGGTGTTGGGTAGGACCTTTATATTTTCCAATGTCTCAAGGAATGCAGAGTGAGCATCTTGGGACATGGTGGGCGATCTATAACCGACTGCAACTTGAAATGTGGTTTTGCCTGCTGATAGTTGCACATGGATGATCTTTGGGGCATCATGCTGCGCTACTAACCTGGAGATATGGGTATCCTTGATGAATATGGATACACCTCTGCCCTTTGTACTGCGATCCGGTAACTGAGGCCGGAAGGTATGATATGAATTGTAACCTGGCAGTGCTGGGGTGCTCTCTTGAGCCTTGAACCAGGTTTCCGTCACTGCACAAACATCGATTTTCTCCATGCTGAGGAGAGCCTCGAGTGTGTGCATTTTGAGGCTGAGACTTCTGGCGTTGAGTAGCATTACCCTTAGTTTTTGGTTACCTCTGCTGGTTACGGTGGTTGGTTTGTCCTTTGAGCCTTGCCTAAAAAAGGCACTATGGGGATGGCAAGAGCCTTGGCCAGTATTTGAAAACCTAGGGGTGACAGGTGTAACCCATCTCTGGCAAAACAGTGAGGCTTGTCTATCATGTCATCCCAGGCAGACAGACACTGGATCCCCTTAGAATGACACCAGAAGCTTAGCCAATTGTTGAAATTGATCATTTTGTCTTTTGTATTGTGGTATCATTCTAGGTGAAGGTAGTATGCTACTCAAGGTCAGGGTCATACCAGCTTGTGCTACATGATCAGAGAGCCCCTCAATGTCTCTTTTCATGTAGTCCAGGGAGGTACGTCTTAGATCATTCACACCAACATGTACAATGACAGCGTCATACTTGTACTTGTTCTGGAGTGACCTAAGTGCCTGTGTTATGTGGTGGATCCGAGCACCCGAGAGGCAACTGACAGTAACCTTCTCCTTGTTCAGCCTGCTGAGTGGAACATCCATGTGCCTTACTATAGAGTCTCCTATTACTAGCGTGTTAGGTATGTTTTTTTGCCTTAAGGGCTGTTGTGAGGCACACTGCTGAGGTGAATTATGTGTTTTCTGGCTTGTGTTTGGGGGTGCAGGTTGCTTGCTTGTCTGCTTTGGAGGGCACTGTTTCTTTTTCAGATTGGTACCTAGTGCCTCCGAATATGTTTTTGTGTATTTATGCGTATGTTTTGCTGGTGCTTGTTTTGTAGATTCATGTGTGAAAGGTGGTGTGATGCAAGTGTGTCCCTTATCCTCTTGACTGTCTGTTACAGTCATGGGTTGAGAGTGCTTAGCCTCCAGTCTGGCTGTGTATTTGCATCTCTCACAAGTGTTTGTATCTAGAGGTAAGAGGAGTGGGTTGTCTGTATACATAAGGCAGTTGTGACACTGCCTCAGGATGCCCAATTCCACCAGATGAACTGGAGAGTACACCTGAAGATGACCTCTGGACATGCTTTGAAGAGTAAATTGAACTTAAGTCCTGCGGACGATCGAGGGTCTTATGCTATATTATAATAGTGCTGTCTAGGAAATTTGGAGAATAATAGTGCTGTCTACGAGATTAGGACAAGTGCTGTTTTCTGTTTTGCAAGTGCTGCAATAAGAGCAGCTGATCTGAAGCACTTGAGTTGAGGCTTGCCTAGTTCTAAGGGAAAATTTACAGCGCAGACTTTGTGGGGCCGGGAATAGTATACCCCAGCTAACCAGTGCTGCCCGACGCTGCTCTATGCGCAAGACCATGCAAAAAGAGAGTTGCAGGGCTTTTCCTCTAGATAAGTGAGGAAAGTGAGTACAAGAGCTGTTTTTCTCTAAGCAAGTGAGAAAAGTAAGTACAAAAACTGTTTTCCTCTAGGTAATGGGGAAGATAGAGTGCTATAGTAGCTTATTTAGTGCTTATAAGTTCTGAACACGTGCTGAGCATGAACAAGCAAATTTAAGTGCTAAAACTAAGAATCTGTATCTGCACTAGATGAGTTACAGGACATGAACAAGTGCAAATACAGGCTTTCAAATCAGAAAGTTGAGAGAGATGGAAGAGAATGCCCAAACGGCTAATAACCACAAATTCTGGGCCAGAACCACTACTTATGTGGTAGACAGGTTACCTAGTGCTTACCACTCCCACTGATAAGCTAGAAGGCTTCCCTCCAACACAGAAAGGCTTGGGGGACTCAGGAGCTTACATACAGTCCTGGATACAGCAAATCTGTATCTGGAACACTAGTTAAAGGAAAGGTAGGAAACAGGTTTACAGTTTTTTTTTTTTTTTTACAGAAAAGTAGCAAAAACTGTAGTAAAAAACAATTCACATGCAGTGCAAGCTAGCACACTTGAGTATGCAGCAATATTAGTCCAAACACTGTTTAAAAATGCAATTAAATTAAAAAGGACTAAAAGCAAGTGCATAAAGAGTTTATTAGGTAGAATATGGTAAAGAGATGGGACGGGTTGGCTAGGCTTGCCATGGTAGTTCAGCCACACCCCACACTTGCACACATACTCACACCTATGGCTAATTTAGAGTGCCAAATCCACCTACTGCACATCTTTGGAAAGTGGGAGGAAACTGGAGCACCCAGAAGAAACCCATGCAAGCACATGGAGGACGTGCAGACTCCACACAGAAGGCACCCTAGCTGAGAATCGTACCAAGGAACCTCTTTCTGTGAGGTGACAATGCTATCTGCTGCACCACTGTGGCACCTACCTTCACTAAATATGGTTCAGAAATTGTTCTTTTCTTCTTTATGGGTCCTTCATCCTCCAAGAATTGCCAGGAAAGCACACTTAATTTCTATATGTGAGATATAGACTTCCTGACTGCAATCCTTACAGGTTAGCAGCTAATCTATGCCAAATGATCCAGGCTTGATCTGTTCCTCATCTCTTTGTGCTGTTTCCAGAACTATAAGCAATGCACTGCACACAGATCAACTCTGAAAGAAAAAATATTGCATGCAGGGGTCTGGATTTGAAACTATGAAAGATTGCAAGGCATCTGATGTAAAGAATAATGGCCTAGGAATATGGAGCTCTAGGCTATACACCACAGACCGTAAGCCTTTGCATTGGTACTCTTGGACAGCTAAAGGCTTTACTTTTGGCAGGACTTCTCATCCCTTGCTAATAGTGTCTTCCCTATCTTTCTGCAGTGCATAAAACAGAGCCCTAACACCATTGACATCATTGTATACTTTTGGGCATTATCTGAAGATATAGTCCCTTTTTAATGCACATTCTCATTTAGAGCTTATCTCCACTATGCCGAGTAGCTATTTCTGGAATAACTACTTTCAGAAATCATAAAGTCTTAGATAAATGTTCACTTTTTTACGGCTTTGTTATAAACAAATATAAAATAGTCTTTGCTCCCCTTCAACAGAAAGAAAATGATCTTAACCAGACTTATCTGACAACAAATTGTTTAATGTCTATACCTCATGGAGACAATTTTCATCAGCACTTGTTCTGTCATTTAAACTATATAAATCAGTAAACTTTTGGCAAAAGACACTATTCACTCTTCACAAGAAGTTTTAGGTCAGGAGACATATGCTAAGATGTAGTCAGGCAGCCACAGACTGTTATGGTGATGGTCTGCATGCCTTAAAAAACCACTGTCTATCTGTGAACCCCAATCACCACCAGTTCACTACAGATAAATTATGGTTACTGTTGGTTATTCCCTTGTTTACAGCACAAATTTTCAGAGACATTATTCAACAATTTAAAGTAAATTAGAACAAATGATGGTACTATTAAAAATGCTAATATTGATCCTCTTGTCCTTTATGTTTTACAGAAACTATGAGTCTTAAAGATAAATAATTTGGAACATTAATCTTCATTATCTATTATGCATGTACTTTTTTCTCTAATTCATGATTTCATGCTGTTGTGTTTCAGTGTTTATGAGCATGATGTTTTTCCTCTCCACTGATGATTACCCTGTTCATATCACCTTCAATACATTTTTTTGCTCAAAAAAATGATGTAATTTGATATAAGGATTTTATTTTACACCCCCAAGATGGTTATGTGAAGCATTTGTATACATCTAGGACTGTGATCTTTTTACGGAGTTTCCTTGATTGCTACCATTGTAGCTTTTATGTTCACTGTCATGAGAGATCACATATCTTGTGATGAAAGTCTATAGATATATGTTAATACAAAGGAGGTTGTGGTATTTACTAAATTTCCCACATAAGCTCCACCATCTGTACATGTTAATGTCACTTTTAAACATATTCTTCCTGTGTGTTTATCCGAGTTAAAAGTCATGCATTACTGTGAATTCTGTTGTGATGAATGTCTGTCTTTGAAATTAGAGCCTTCTAATTCCCATTTTAGCAGGTGACATTCTATCATATACTCTGAAATGTGTTTTTTAGCCAGAAGCTTAACATTCTTTTAGAATACATAGGTACGTACTAGGCTATTGATCTGTGAGGATCTTTAGCATCCTAGTCATACATTCTTACTAAGCTTCTAACCTTATTTGTTTCTTTCCAAGGCCCTTGCATTTTGCAGGTCATATATAACCCCAGGTGAGATAATCCTTTAGTTCTGTGTGAGAACCCTTTGTATAGTAAGTATAAAATAACTGTAACCCTGTTGCAGGTATTTATATATTCCCTCATCCAAAAGTGACAAGGGTGTCAAACTAGGGGTGAACTGGCTTCCCATTCATGCATTCAGGTTGTGCTTGAATAAAATAAAATATGAACATAACTTACATGAAGAAGGAGATTCCAAAGTAGTGGTATTCTTTATAAGACATATCTATCCTCCAGTGTGTTTTAAGTTGTAAGAGAAACCGAGGTGTCTAAAGCATGTGTTTCTACCACTATTGGGTTTATGGATGTGTAGAAGGTCTGCAAGAATGGCATCTTTAGAGGCTATGTTTACAAGGCAGAGATCTCCCCTCAGCAGCCTGTAGGACACTGAGAAGGGCAGGGCTTTGAGGCAGTGAGAGTAGCTTTAGTAATTTAGCCCATTTATTTTCTTGGTGAGGAAATTCTGTGGTCTCTCAAGTTGAGTCAGGTGCTTGGACAAGTACATGCTCAATGGGGCATCACATTCAATGACTGGCCTAATGAGTACAGTGTACATTGGAAGAATTGGAACCACAAAAAACATGTAACTAGTATTTCAGATACATCGATGATTTGATTTTTGTTTGAAGGGGAGGTAATGATCAGGTAAAATTTTCATTGAGCAGTTACATAATAACCAGTTTGGTCTCAAGTTTAGTGGCTTACAGTTAGGTGACAGAGACATTTTTTTAGATTTGGAATTGTGGGGTGAACAAACAAGATTCACTGGTAAGAAAGTTCACAGAAAGTTCAAGGGGGGTTCACAATTCCTACATGATTCCAGCTGTCATCCCCCCACTTGATTTCATCTTTACCATACACTGAGTTTCTGAGAATAAGTAACTTGTGTAATGTAGATAAAGATTTTGAAGATGAAATACAAGATTCATTTAAAATGTTTACACACAGAGGGTATGACAAGACAGAAGTATTAATTAGAAGCTTTAAATAAGGTTAGAACTAAGCGTTATAAAGGTGAATATCTAAGCAGAAGAAGAAACTCAGTAAATACACATAATGAGGGGCTTCCATTTATTGAGTTGATAGATTTTGACAAAAGAAGAGGTAGGGGAGATGCAGGAAATAATATTGCCAACCACACTGGTAAGATGATTTACTTTGTGACTATTTACAATGTATTAAGTTAATAGATTGTGCAAATGTTACATTACTATTGGCCTATGTTGTTCAAGGATGGGATTTTAGAAATATGTTTATAGGTTCATAGATTCATAGGTTGGTACTAGGCTATTGGCCCTAGGGCCTATACAAGCCTAACCATAACAATTCCCTGGCTATTTCTTCCCACACTATTTACTTCCCTGGAACCCTGTCTAGCAGGGTGAATGACATGATCCCCGGGGTGAATTTCCTTTCTCCCATCCAATCATCAATGTTCCTTTTGAAGAGGGTCAAAGAGGTGCTCTGCTTGACATATATGGGCAGTCTATTCCAGAGTCTGGGGAGTCTCTGGGTCAGGAACCTATCCCTCCAGCATGTTTTGTTTATTGTGATGACAAGGTTTAGATCCCTGGAGCATGTGGCTCTGAGGGATTGGGATTTCTTTAAGTGTAGCATGTCCAACAGCTCTGGGTTTGACATGGCCTTGTATGTTAAGCAGAGATCGCCTCGAAGTACATGATATGTGACAGAGTACAGCTGGAGTTTTTTAAGGCGGTCAGCATAAGGCATCTGCTTTAGGCCTATGATTCTTTTAGTGAGGTATTTCTGCGGCCTTTCCAGTTGTTGCAGATGTCATGAGAGGTGCATACCAAATGGGGCATTGTATTCTATAATGGGTCTAATGAGGGATGAGTACAGTGGGACAATGAACTCCTTTTTCTGGATGAAAAGCCCTTAGTGATGAGGTGTGCTACATAGAAGGATTTCCTGACTGTTGTACCAATGTGGTTATTGAAGGTGAGACCACTGTCCACCTGTGTCCCTAAGTCTCTTATCACACTTTCAGTGTTCAGTGTACTGCCACCTATGTGGTAATTCACGAGTACATGTTTTTTCCAAAAGGGGATAACTATACATTTCTTGGCATTGAGCTTGAGCCCATGGCTCTGGCACCAAGCATCTGTTTCTGTGAAAACCTCTGATTTCATCTTAAATGGGCCGTATTATTTCTGATATAATAGTGCATGGTAAATTTCAAATGCCTGAAGCACGAATACAAAGACAGATTATTTTAAGATATGGCACTTTTAGGTGTGGGAAATGTTCTATTTGTTTTCATGTTGTAAAGAACTTTCCTATTATTAATTCTGTAATTTTTCTCCAAATGGATGTTATACTTGCAATACAGAAGGAATTGTGTATATCTTGAAATGTCCATGTAACAAGTTTTATGTAGGTGAAAGTAAACAATAGTTTAAAGTGCATCTTCAAGAACATATAAGGGGCATTAAAAAAGTTAACTGCGATAGTCCTTTAGCTATGCATTCTAAAGAATTTCATGCAAGTAATTTTAAACTGTTGCAAGGCTGTGTTTTAGAACAAGTGGGGTCTATTTTTTTAGACCCTGTAGCAGTAAAAGAAAAATTGTTGTATAAAGAAGCACTATTTAGTTTGAAATTTGATACCTTGGTTCCCAAGACTTTAAACACAGAACGTAACTGGAAGTATTTGATTTAATTAATTGTTTAATTGACTGATTGAGTGAGCATATATGGGGTGAGGGAAGTTGCATTGTATTTGTACTCCTTGAAGGCTTACCAGCCAAGGCGCTAGAGTGTGTGAAAAGAGAATAAACTTTTTTGCTTGAAGACCACTCCTTCCTTTTGTGGTTCCATTACATTTCGTTTGGAATTGCAGTGGCTCTTCTGTTCTCCCTTAGGATGGCTACAGATCCTTCAACTAATGTGCTCAGGATTTTCAGGGAGGAAACTGCAACTGCAGTAGAAAAACTTTATGACAAACATATGGATGAGAGAAAACGTCACATGGAGAATCCTTTCCTATCTGTTGGGGCTAACATAGCAGGTAATTTGACTAATGAGGTACAACAAATGTGTAAAAAATTGGAACATTTGATTTTTGTTGAGATTAATACTCACTTTAACATCTTGAATCTCAACAGGTACCTAGAACTGAATATTACACCAAGAGGGCTTCATGCCTTCAAAAGCTCTAATACCCCATTTTATATGGAAGTGGAAGAATGTTGGGTATTTAGGGAGAGATGGGTTGCTGCAGCCCATAAATATGCCTCAGAATGGGTCCGTATTATAATAATAGAGCAAACAACGGAAACCAAAATATGACATTCACTCTGTTCTGCTTTATCTAATAGACTGGCTACAACAAAGATGGATTCTCTGCTGTCTGAAATCAATGATAAACTTAAGTCATATGAAAAAGACTTAGTGGATAAAAAGAAGGGAAAGCTCCGGGGGGACTTGAGAGATTGCAGTAATGGGAAGGCATTCCTCTGGAAATTTAAAGCGCATGAGTGGCCAGATAGCAACAATGGAACCAGGAAGAAACTGTTAACTGTTTTGTTTGCTTCTTCGGAAGATCTGCGCTCTACAGAAGGGAAAAGTGAATACCCCCCTTTACCTCCAGCACAAGACCCTGTGGTTCACCAGGAGAGATTTTGTCATTTTAACAAAAGGACTGGGAGCTTTTGGAATGAAAGAAAAAGAAGCACAACCAATTATGGACACCAACAATATAATGAGGGACATAATAAACAGCAATACAAAAAAGTAGATGGCAATAATGTTTTTTGTGTTACTGATTCTAATATTGTAAATCTTTCCGGTGAAGTTATAATGGATGTGTTAGAATCTGTTTTAAATCTTGGATTAAAATATGTTCCAACAGTCCTGCCTTGCTTGCATAACTTAAAAAGTGAAGTTTTTCAGTTAATTAGAAAATTGATTTTAATATGCTTTTTTGATGAAAATGAGCCGGCAGAGGATTTGTGTGCAGAAAGCTCTGATGACAGTTTTTATTCTTGTAATTCTGAAATGTTTGGGGATGGGGAGGTTTTAGCAAATTCTTCTTGTTTATTGAATACTTCCAGTATTTTAAGCAAAAGCCAATTTGCACCCCCTTTTCATAATCAAACTATTCAACAATTTTCTACAGTATGTCATTTTTCCATTGAACGTTTATATAATTGTTGGAAAGGCAATGTGAATGTTAACTTTAACCTGTCTATAGAACAATGGCAGCCTTAAAATGTTTGGGTACAATATTCAACTAGTAGTAAAGCCGGCAGATAAAGGCAATAAGGTGGTCATTTTGAATTGTAACCAGTATGTGAAAATGTGTTACGATCTTTTGAATGATACAAAAGTGTATAATAGAGTTGACGTTAGGATGTATAAGCAAGCTATTTTTGACTATGAAGCACTACTTTATAAAGGTTATAGATTAGGCTATTTTTCCCAAAAATACATTGAAATGAAATTTTCTTTGCAGGGCTGTGAATTAGCAGTTTTTTACTGCTTACCTAAAATACATAAAATCCTGGAGAACTTACAAGGCAGGCCAATTGTCTCAGCTAGAAAGTATTTTTTATACAACATAGGTATTATTTTACATGAGTATTTCCTTTCCAACATTGAAAGAACAGCATCATATATCACAGCTGCACAAGATTTTACTGAAAAAATTTAAGTTGGGAACAAGGTATGTATTGGATGGTAATAGACGTGCATAGTCTTTACACAAACATTTTACATGTTCATTGATCCGCGGTGGTGGTGCTGCGGTAGCATTGTAGCCTCACAGTAAGACGCTGATTCTCAGCTAGAGCGTCTTCTGCGTGGAGACATGTGTGAATGGGCGTACCTTCGTTGAAGGTTGTGTGTCAGGCCTGGCAAGCCAGTACGTAAAAATCAACTGCCAATCATTAGTGGACCGGAGTTCCGCTATGGTGACCCCTAACCGGGAAAAGCCAAAAGAAACAAATGGAATGAAGGCCCTGAAGTATTTTTTAGGGGACACTTCTTTATCTAGTTATGTATTGGAGCTTGTTAAATTCTGTTTAGAATATAATTATTTTATTTTTAACCAAGAAATTTTTCATCAACTACAAAGTACGGATATGGGGGCATCTTTTGCCCCCATGTATGCCAAGATAATGATGGCAGTTTTTGAAACTGAGTATGTTTGGTCTTTTTTTAAAAAAAAAAACATGTCATTAGGTATTTTAGATACATCGATGATTTGATTTTTGTTTGTAGGGGAGGTAATGATCAGGTAAAATTTTCATTGAGCAGTTACATAATAACCAGTTTGGTCTCAAGTTTAGTGGCTTACAGTTAGGTGAGAGAGTCAATTTTTTTAGATTTGGACTTGTGTGGTAAACAAACAGGATTAATTGGTAGGAAAGTTCACAGAAAGTTCAAGGGGGGTTCACATTTCCTACATGGTTCCAGCTGTCATCCCCCCACTTGATTTCATCTTTACCATACACTGAGTTTCTAAGAATAAGTAACTTGTGTAATGTAGATAAAGATTTTGAAGATGAAATACAGGATTCAGTTAAAATGTTTACACACAGAGAATATGACAAGACAGAATAATTAATTAGAAGCTTTAAATAGGGTTAGGACTAAGCGTTATAAAGGTGAATATCTAAGGAGAAGAAGAAACTCAGTAAATACACATAATGAGGGGCTTCCATTTATTGAGTTGATAGATTCTGACAAAAGAAGAGGGGTCTACTTTGAAACATCTAAAACCCATAACATCTAATTTCATAACTTTGAGACCAGAACATCTAAAACCCAAAACATCAGATTTCATAACATCTAACACTACAAATCACAAGAAAATAGCATCCACTCCACATATAACTACACCAAACTACCAAACACACTTTTTACTACGTTTCTGCAGGGGGGTAAGCCCCCGTAAATTAAATATACCAACTCCGAGATTGCACTACAGTGGGAACAAGTTAATTTCCTAACTTCCACTGTATCAAGCCCCCCTGCAGAAACGTAGTAAAAAGTGTGTTTGGTAGTTTGGTGTCATTATATGTCGTTATATGTGGAGGGGATGTTATTTTCATGTTTTCTGTACTGTTATACATTATGAAATTTAATGTTATGGGTTTTAGATGTTTTGGGTTTTAGATGTTCTGGTCTCAATGTTATGAAATTAGATGTTATGGGTTTTAGATGTTTTGAAGGGGACACAAGGAGAGATAGGGGAGATGCAGGAAATAATAGTGCCACCACACTGGTAAGATGATTTACTTTGTGACTATTTACAATGTATTAAGTCAACAGATTGTGCAAATGTTACATTACTATTGGCCTATGTTGCTCAAAGATGGGATTTTGGAACAATGTTTAGCAAACTAACTTTTGATTTCTTCTAAAAAGAGCTGTAGTATTTCTGATATAATAGTGCACAGTAAATTTCAAATGCCTGAAGTAAGAATACAGAGACAAATTATTTTAAGATATGGCACTTTTAGGTGTGGGAAATCTTCTATTTGTTTTCATGTTGTAAAGAACTTTCCTATTATTAATTTTGTAATTTCTTTTCCAAATGGATGTTATACTTGCAATACAGAAGGAATTGTGTATATTTTGAAATGTCCATGTAACAGGTTTTATGTAGGTGAAAGTAAATTAAAGCTTAAAGTGCATCTTCAAAAATATATAAGGGGCATTAAAAAATTTAACTGTGATAGTCCTCTAGCTATGCATTTTAAAGAATGTCATGCAAGTAATTTTAAACTGTTGCAAGGTTGTGTTTTAGAACAAGTGGGATCTATTTTTTTAGACTATGTAGCAGTAAAAGAAAAATTGTTGTATAAAGGAGCACTTTTTACTTTGAAATTTGATACCTTGGTTCCCAATGGATTAAACGCAGAACTTAACTGGAAGTATTTGATTTAATTAATTGACTGATTGAGTGAGTATATATGGGGTGAGGGAAGTTGCACTGTATTTGTCCTCCTTGAAGGCTTAACAGCCAAGGCGCTAGAGTGTGTGAAAAGAGAATAAACTTTTTTGCTTGAAGACTGTGCCTTCCTTTTGTGGTTCCATTACATTTTCTTTGGACTTGCAGTGGCTACATTTGAATAATTACCTCCCCAGATTTGGATACCATACTCTTGTTAATAATTTGTGCAATAAAGGACTTCCTATGAGCAGTTGAACTGCAGTGGTCAAATAACAGCTCATTGTCTGCATATGTTTCTACATCCCTCAATACCGGGTCAATTTTCAAGGGATTGTTGTCAATGCGATTGTTGCAGGAGATATCTTGCTTGCCAAAGGATACAAATATTCACTTTTTGGCATTTAGTTTTAGGAAATGGTTTTGACACCAGCTATTTGGTGTCTTCTGGAATGGAAGTTGGACCGAAGCTCCAAAGGCTGTGGTGTTTCCATATTTATAAAGGATGTGCACACCTCTAGACTGGTAAATCAACATAATGCATCTGAGATACTTCAGGTGCAGCTAACATTGGGTAAGACACCGATTCAGGTCATAGCCTGCTACAGGTCCCCAACCATGTCCCAGGACTCACACTCCATGTTCCTAAGCACCCTGGAGAATATTAGGGTCCAACCTAGCAGTCTCATACTGGGTGACTTCAACTACACTTCCATTAACTGGGAAAACTACTCATGTACCAATACACTTGCCCAACGTTTCCTGGAATTCATTCATTCTAATGCCCTGGACCAGCTCTTTCTTACCCCCACTAGAGGTAGCAACATCCTTGACCTGGTCATTATTAACATGGGCAACCGTTGCTCTACACCAATAGTCAACTCCTCCCCTGTTAGATCTGACCACAAACTAATCACCTTGGAAATCCACATCCCTCCCAACCCTCCGCAAAGGTAACCACCATGAAAAACTTCTCCAAAGCTAACTTTGGGCTCCTAAAAACAGAGGTGACTAACTTCACGGCACCCATGCAAATGGAGAATAGTTGCATGACTGCTGAATCATACACCAATGCACTGTATGAACACATACACAAATGCATGGATCTCGCCATACCCAAAAGAACCAAGACGCTCTCCTACAAAAAAAGGAAGCCAATCTGGTGGTCCACTGCCATAAACAAACTCTACAACAGAAGGAGGAAACTGATGCAGAATAAGGTAAAGTCCCAAGACTGGAAAAACTCCCTTATCAGCCTCAACAAAAAGTTGAGATCCCTCATCAAATCCTCTAAAGCTAGCTATGAAAACAGAATTGTAGCAGATAGTAAAGACAAAAACAAGGCCTTCTATAGTTATGTAAAGAATCTCCACAGCAATACCCAGATTTGTTCTGAATTACTGCACAATGGTACCTCCTATACCGAGCCAACAGTTATTGCCAATATACTGGCCGACACATTCAGTGCCAACTTTACCCCCCCCCCCCCAAAGGACCAATCACAATACCAGTAGATTGCCAGGCACCCAGGATTACTGCTGCACAGGTTAAAACAGCACTGTCCAAGGCCAAGAATACAGCTTCTATGGGACCTGACAATATCCCTGGCTTTGTTCTACATGAACTACAGAGTGAACTGGCACCTCACCCATGTGCCCTTTTCAATCACAACCTCACCCCAGGCTTTGTCCCTACCAAATGTCGCACTGCTACAGTCATACCTCTCCACAAAGGAGGAGTGACTACAGACCCTGGGAACTATCACCCCATTAGCCTGATGAGTCTGATATACAAGGCTATGGAACTCATCATCATGGACCTAATAAACAAGGATATAGGGAATCTGCAAACTCTGCATCCCACGCAGTTTGGTTTTGTGAAGGGTAGATCATGCCTCCTCAACTTAGTCGACTTCTTTGAGTCAATCACCAGAGCTGTGGATGAAAGCAAGGTGATTCATACAGCCTACCTTGATCTGGCCAAGGTCTTTGATACCATTCCCCAATCGGGAATCATAGAAAAACTCACTAAGTTAGGCGTCAACCCCTATATCACTAGTTGGGTTTCAAACTGGCTCACAGATAAAACCCACAGTGTGAAAGTAACTGACTTCAAGTCAGACTGCAGACCAGTCATGAGTGTTGTCCCACAGGGTTCGGTCCTGGGTCCTTTCCTGTTTGGTATCTACTTTTCAGAAGTCCAGGCCAACATGAAGGGACTCTGGCTGACAAAGTTCGCAGACGATTGCAAGTTGGGAGCTATTATTAACTCCCCAAGTGATATTGACATCCTACAGAAAGGACTCACTGAGACCAACGACTGGTGTCAGAACCATGGCCTTAAGCTTAATGCCAAAAAATATGTCGGCAACCCCTTTGGGAAAAACCCAGTTCTCTTGAATTACCACATTGATGGTTGTCCAATGAACACAGAAGGCGTTATAAAAGATCTGGGAACGCAGGTTGACAGCAACCTCTCTTTTCACCACCACATTGCCAATGTGGACAGACAGTCCTTCTATGTGGCACATCTCATTACTAAGGGTTTTGCATCCAGGAAGAATGAGGTCATTGTCTCCCTCTACTCTTCCCTCATTAGATTAATCATCAAGTACAATGCCCCATGTGGCATGTACCTCTATAGACAACTGCAACAATTGGAGAGGCCACAAAAGTACCTCACAAAGAGGATTCTATGCCTTAAACACTTGTCCTATATGGACAGACTCAAAAAACTCCAACTATTCTCTGTCTCATATCGCCTACTTAGAAGTGATGTCTGCTTGACTTACAAAGCCATGTCTGACCCAGCTCTGTTAGAAATGCTACATCTAAAGAAATCCCAATCCCTCTGAACCACATGCTCCAGAGACCTCAACCTCATTACCACAATCAACAGAACATGCTGGAGGGGCAGGTTCATAACCCAGAGACTGCCCATGCTATGGAATAGAATTTCCATACATGTCAAGCAGAGCATCTCACTGGCCCTCTTCAAGAGAAATCTTGATGAGTGGATGGGAAATAGAAAATTCACCCCAGGGATCACTCAAGTGGCTCTGCTCGACAGAGGCACTGGGAACTAAGGTTGGGTGGCACAATGCCAGGGTAATCCTATGGGCTAGGCTTGTAAAGGCTCCAGGGCCATTAGCCTAGTACACACCTATGAACCTATGATGGCACTAAGTTTACAGTCATCAGCAAACTCTGTCAGCCTTAAGCCCTCATCATTTGTCTTGACCTCTGAGAATCATCATCATCAATCCCTTTTTTCCCATTTTCTACATAAGGTCAGGGTGTTGTGTCAACAGTTACCATATCCCTTGATTCAGTGCCACTCTTCTACCTTCTACAACAGAGTAGCATCTCTTCTCTCACACAATCCATCCATCTCTTTGCATATCACCCTCATTTCCTCTTGCCTTCTTCCTATCTGTTCTAAATATTCTTCATCAGATTATCTTCTGTTTTTCTGCACATGTGCCTGAACCACCATAATCTGCTCTCTTTGAGCTTTTCTGTAATTTGGAGCTACTTTGGCTTCTGCAGTGATAACCCAACCATCTCAGGCACTTCATCTCTATCACCTCTATCTTTTTCACCTGCTCTGCCTTTACTTCCCAGGTTTCTGTACCATATGGTAGTACTGGCCACACTACTGTTTTGCACATCTTACTTTTCAGCTTCTTTGGTATTCTTCGGTCATTTATTTATTTTACATTTGTTTACCGGGATAGTCTGACTGGCTACATGTCCATTTTCAGTGGAGGCTCAGGGAGAAAAGCTCCACATAGTCAAACATACAAAAGGTTACACAAGAAGTTAGAAAACAATTAGAATATATAAAAAAAGTGGTAATATACCTTATGTACATTGGTTTAGAAGTGTTCCCTAGTAGGGACTCACAGTTCTCATGAATAGACATACAAAGGTTACACAAGAAGTTAGAAAACAATTAGAATATATAAAAACAAAGGGGTAATATATCTTATGTACATTGGTTTAGTAATGTTCCCTAGTAGGGACTCACAGTTCTCATAGACAGACACAATTACAAGCAAGATTGTAACTCACAGTTAGTCCCTAGTAGGGATCACAGTTCTCATGGACAGATGCAATTACAAGTAAGACTGGATACATAGTATGGTGATGTAGTTAGATGTTATGATAATTACTGATTATGCTATTGTTTTATAACTTAATCCGGGTTGGTACATGGGCATAGCCAGTTCAATTTGAGATACTGTTTGAGGTTTTTTTGAAGAGACTTTTAGAGGATTGTAGGGTTATATAGCTTGGCAAGGCATTTCAGGTTTTTCCAACAAAGTTGGTGAACAGGAATTCACCAGCTGAGTTATTAGCTTTGTGGGTTTGGACCAGTAATTTGTCGGCTGACCGTAGGGATCTCAGGTTGCTATATGGCTTAATAATATTTATAAGAGAGAGGGTATCTTTAGGGTGGTACAGAACCTTGTGCGCTATTAAGAGTTGATTGAATTGAATTAAGCTGGGCAGTTTTAGCCATTCTAGTTGTTTCAGATTCTGGCAGTGATGGGTTCTATATGTGGAGCCAGTGGCAAATCTGGCAATATGGTTGTAGCTATGGGACAGCTTACTTAGTTCGGTTATATTGAGGTTTGAGAGCACAGGTGAGGCATATAAAAGAGTAGAGAGTAGGTGTGATCAGGTGATTTCAGTCATAGCCAGTGGGGTTAAGAGTTTCTTGTTTCTACACAGTGATCCAAGCTTCTTATTGATGGGCTGTAAGGTTTCGTTGACCTGTAGGTCAAATTTGAGATTATTGTCTATGATAACCCCTAGAAGTTTAGTGTGTTGATCTGGGGAGATAGTGGTGCCATTGGTAGACGTTACAGAGAATGAAAGTGTGGCAGATCTACTAGTGAGGGTGAAGAGTAGAAGTTTAGATTTATTGGGGTTCAGTAGTAGACGCTGGTTGGTGAGCCATTTCTCAATAGTGTTAAATGTATTTTGGGTTAAGATTTGTAGTTCGGATAGGGAGGTGGCTAAACAGATGAGAGTGGAATCATCTGCATATTGAATACATGTAGCTTTAGGAATAGCAGTGTGAAGATTATTGATAAAAATAGAGAAGAGTAGTGGGCCTAGTATAGAGCCTTGAGGGGCACCAAGTGTGAAAAGTAGCTGATTGGAGAGTTTGCCCTGCCATAGTACCGCCTGTTGTCTACCAGTTAGGTAGGACTGGAACCACTGGATAGTGTGCGTGTTGTGGGAAATGGATTTTAGAGAAAGAATAAGAAGTTCATGGTTGACCATGATAGGTCAAGGAAGAGGGTGGAGGTTAGCCTATTGTCATTTCTGTTATTGTGTATGGCATTAGTAAAGGAAAGGAGGGCTGGGGTGATGCTGTGGTATGGCCTGAAGCCATGCTGGGGTAGTAAGTTATTCTGTGTAAGGTATTGCATTAGTTGCTTGTGTACACATTTCTCCATTATTTTGGTTAGTGGGGAAAGAATGGCAATGGGTCTATAGTTGGACATGTCTATTGAGCTACCACCTTTATGGAGTGGGATGACGTGGGATATTTTCCAGAGGGAGGGGATAGCATTTTTGGATAAGGTTCTGTTGATAAGGATGTATATGGGATATGCAATGGCATCTGCAGCTATTTGTAGGTACTTTGCAAGGAAGAGGTCAGCAGTGAGGGTGGTAGGTTTTAGCCTTTTTAGGAGAATTTTGATAAAACTAGTGGATATTGGTTGGAGGCTAAATTTGGGGTGATTTGTGGATAAATTAGGTGTGTGGTTTAAGTTTATGGAGGTTAGGTGATTTGCTAGGGATTGGATTGTTTCGGTGAAAAAGTTATTATAAGCACTAGCTATGATCTCTGGGGAACTATGGGTATGGCTAGCTGGGGGTGGGATGGTAGAATGTCCTGGATGAAGTAGTTGATTTAAGCCTGCCCAGAACTTTTGGGGGTTGTTTTGGTGTTTTTGTAGGAGATTATTGTAGACTTCTTTTTTTATCCAGTAAAAAAGATTTTTTGTGTCATTCCTGAGTTGACAATATTTTAGATGGTCAAGTGGGGCTGTGGTTGTTCTCCAGCTGACCGAGCCTCTGTTTCTAGCTTTGATTTTAGATTTGGTCTCTTTTGTGTGCCATGGTGCTGTGTTTGATCTAGATTTTATTGTACGTGTTGGAGCATGGGAATCAAGGATACTTAGGAATTTAGTGCTAAAGTGAGCTTCTAATGGTAGATTTTACACTACCTTTGCCACTCTGTAACAGTTGGCTTGCAGCCCATCTGATTCTAACTTTGACCTCCTCATTCAGACTTCCTTTCCCCTCCACCACCGCTCCCAGAAACTTGAAGTTATTAACCTGTTCCAGTATTTCCCTTTTATCTCACTT
This sequence comes from Protopterus annectens, assembly GCF_019279795.1. Taxonomy (NCBI): domain Eukaryota; kingdom Metazoa; phylum Chordata; order Ceratodontiformes; family Protopteridae; genus Protopterus; species Protopterus annectens. Next base: position 751,607,827 of record NC_056746.1, on the reverse strand, counting down.
CTCAGTTTCTTTTTTCCCCCATTTGCAGCCATTGCAGCTGTCTTATCTGTATTCAGTATGCATTCAATTCCTCTATCCTTTGTGAAGTTCTTGATCAGAGTCTGCCTGTAATACTGCATCACATACATACATCCACTTTGTTGATCTCTTTCCTCTGACCTGTTTCCAAAAGTAGTCCATCACCATTATAAAGTGCAGTGAGCTCAGAACTGAACCCTGATGCACACCCACTCCCTGATACACACCTTCTCTGACACTGAACACTGTTCACACTTGAGTCATTGGGTCCTTGTACATAAGCCTCCATTAATTCTATCATTGTTTAAGGGACATTGAACCACTGCAGGACTGCCCAAATCTGCTTTCTTGGGAACTTGTTATATGTTTTCTCCAAGTCTAAGAATGCCCAGATGGACACTTTCCTCATCTCTAGCTTCTTCTCAACTATCCATCTCACTGCAAACATTGAATTGGTTGTATTGCATCCTGATCTGAATCTGAACTGCACATCTCCCATCTTATTTTCTACTGCTCTGCATATTCGTTTATCAATCACCCTTTCCAGAACTTTCATGCAGTGAGATAGGAGTTTAATACCTCAACTGCCCACAATTGTGGCTGTCCCCTTTGTTCTTGTACATTGGCACTAGTATGCTTATTTTCCAGTCATCTGGGATGTACCTTTCTCTACATACTGCTACAAGTACCCTCAAGAGCCATTTCTCCCCAACCCACACAACACCTTTATCATATCTGCTGAGACCTCATCTCAGCCTGCTGCTTTCCCTAATTTTATTTTCATTAGTGCTGTTCTTATTTCTTCTAGGGTGGGCTTCTCTTCTTCTCTCATCATAGGCTGTGTCTATGCAGTACAACTTCTGTGGGATTTTCTTCATTCAGAAGCTGCTGGAAGTACTCCTTTCATCTACCTTTGATGTCTTGTGGAGTGGTGAGCAGATTGTTGCTGACATCCCTTATGAAGGGTGTCTATCTTCTTTATCTTTCTGTCTTCATCTTACAACCTGATACAATTTCTTTGTGCCATCTAATGAGTCACTTTCCAAATGTTGGTAGAGTGCCTCTGATGCCTTGTTGTTCACTATTGCAACTGCTTTCTTGGACTCTTTGTCAACCAACCAGTATTCCTTCTTAGCCTAGTCCATCTTTTCTTTCTCCCCACTTTTTCCTGTAGTCCTTTCTTTTGATGACTTCCTAGACTTCTGCATTCCACCCCCAACTTTCCTTATGTACTTTATTTCCATATTTGGCTCAGCTGTATATCTGTTCCATAGTCCTCACACATGCTGTTTTAAGGTGGTGTGATTTCTCTTCAACTCTATGCATTTTGTCTTCTTCCTGAGGTGGTAGAGCCCTGTATTCCTTTGTACTCATGATTTCTCTCCAGTCAACTTCAAGGTCTTCAGTCTGTAGACCTTAGAGCCTTATCTGACCACTGTTTGCAGCTGATTATGGCAACCAGTGGTTTATGCTGTGGGCTCATGATTTCATTGTGAATGACTTTGCAATCATTGATTCTACCCCAGTGGCCTTTCCTTATTAGGAAGAAGTCTATCTGAGCTGCACGTTGGCCACTCTTGTAAGTAATCTTGACAATATCTCTCTTGCTGAACCATGTGTTGGCTACCATCAACTCATCTGCCAGAAAAAAGTAAAGAATGGCCTCTTCTTCTTTTTCCAGTGCCTCACCAATGTTGACCCCAGACAATCCTCATATCCTGTTCTGTCTGGTCCAATATGCACATTCAACTCCCCTATTATCAATGCCACCTCATGCTGTCAGACTCTATATAGTAGATTGTGCAACTATTGCCTGAATGTACTCTTTTACTCACTGCCACAACCCTGCTGAGGCTAAGATTATGAATACTGCAGTATGCTTACATGGGAGTCTGATTGCCATGAGTCTGTCACTGATTTAGAGAACATCCCTTGCTGTCTTTTAAAGCTTCTCCCTCACCACAATTCTCACACTATTTCTAGTCTGTCCTCCTCCTGAGTAGTAGACTATGGATCCAAAGCCAAGTGGTTTTGTTGCACTGCTCAATGTAAAAGATACCACTGCACCCATCAAAAAGAATAGGGGTCCTTTATTTATACAAAGAAAATGTTATTTACAAAATATTTACACATTACAAATTATTTCCATATTTACAAATATATAATTTTCCATTTCCTTCTTTTACTTATACATTTATACTTTGTCACATTTTTATCCTTATTAGATCCTCACTCCTTTTTTTCCATAGCTATCTGGTTTTACTCAATATTACTGCCAAAATCTATTTCCCATTAAACATAATTTCATTTATCCTTTCATTCCAAATAACCTGTTTAACATAAAACAATGTTTCATCAATTTTTTTGACATATTCTTTGCTTCTATTTTTATAATACCCATATTTAATCATGTCCATATTCATCTTATCAATTTTTTTATAGTTTCAAAATATTTTTCTTTGCATAACTTTTCCCACAATTTCATTATGCTTTTACATTTCGAAAGATTAGTTTACTCTTCCCCACAATATTGACATATCCGTTCACTTTTCTTTTTATATGCCATGCTTCCTTTAGCTGATAATTTATTCATTACCAGTCTCCACAAAAACATCTTGGTATTCTACTTTTTTACTGCACATTTATTTCTTATTTTTATAGGTTTATTTTTTTCCTTTTCCTAGCCTGCTCCATAGCTTAACAAAATTATATCATATCATTATATTCTTATGTCATATTTTTTTCCCCTTTTCTATTTCATCAGTTTTTATTTTCCATCCATCCATCCATCTACAACTCCTTTTTCCCATGACCTACCATGGCAGGGGTAGCCACCTGGTGGTGTAAACATTGGCTCTAGATGATTGTCACTTTTATTTTCCACATTAATATTTTTTCTTCAATAACATTTAATTTCTTCAGTTATGCATTCTTTTTCTCTTTTTCTCCTTTTTACCATACCCCAAATGTTATTTCTTCTTGTCTTGTATATTCTAGTACAATTATACCTACATTATATTTGTTACATCATTTTAAAATCCATATCCTTATCACAATGTTCTTAATACTATTCACATTCTCAGTACGTACTCTAAACTTATTACTTTCCCTTTTCTTTAACTTTCTAGAAATTCTAATTTTATTTTATTTCTCATCCATTTCTTTTTTCTTTTTACTTAGCCTTTTATATTTACTTTTCTGATCTTTTACCAACAGTTTTTTTCCTTTCATTACTTTCCATTTTATATCTTTCTCATCACTTATTTCATAACCTTCCTCCATTACTTCTTTTTTATCTCCTTTTTTTACCTAATTTATTCTCTATTTCCACTTTAAATGTTTCTTCTCTTTCATTTTCATTATTATTATTATTATTATTATTATTATCAATATTACAATCCAGACATAAATGTCCAATTTTGTGACATTTATAACATTTCAGTTCACATTTTCTTGCATTATGACCCATTTCCTCACAAATATAACATTTCTTTTTGTCACAGTTCTTTCGGCTTTTCCTGGTTAGGGGGTCACCATAGCAGATCACCAGTCCACTATTGATTGGCAATGGATTTTTATGGTGTTGAGTTGCCAGCCCAGTGCCCAGCCTTCACCAAAGGCACGCACACATGCACCTACTTGCATATCTTTAAAGTTCATTTGACTACAGTTATTTATCACAAAAACAAGTTTTCGGTTGTCCCCAGTATTGTGCCACACCCTTATTTCCTTCAACACTTATCATACTTGTAATATGTTTAATTTTGTCCATTTCTGTGTTTAACACAACATTACATTCCCATGCACCAGCAAATAAACTCCTTTTATCATAAACCTTTGCAATGTCCAGTACTTCTTTGTATTAACATTTCTCCCCAGGAAAGATCTCCTTCCTTTTCTGGGTCACTCTGCATCATCATCATTTCTTTCAATACACATCCCACAACCCTCCCAACTGGAGGGTTGTAACAACACAAGACTCACTTATTTACTCCTCTTTTTCAACTTCAGCAAACATGTTTGGCTGAAAAATTACTTCTGAATCCTCTACAGTCTTACTGATACTCTCCACAGCACTGGTGTTCACATTTTAGTCTATCTTTCAACTTCTGTTTGAAATTGTACATGATTCTTCTTTTGTGTTTTCCTGTTAAATATTTTTATTATATATATAACCAACAATAACAGAATCACCACTGATCTATTCAGAAAACCAACGAGGGTTAACTTATTACTCCACAGTAAAAGTCTACATCCTACAAAAACCAAGTATAATGTAGTGAAATCCCAAGGCTATAGATTAGTTTGAATTACCACAGAGATGGAACCATTTTTGAGAAACTTGAACAACTTAGAGAATGATTTTCTAGTGAGAGGCTATGAAAGTCAGATGTTAAAAAACATACTGGAACCCATTATAGAACTGAAAAGGACTGAAGCACCTTCACTCAACCTCCCCAGTAGAAAAATGTTAAGTAATCCCACAGAGAATAACAAATGCAAAAATAGCTGCATCCTGACATACACTTTGGATTATCACAGTATCAAAAATATTATTGAAGAAAACTGGGACATTGTCACAGGAAACCCTTTTCTGATTAACATATTAGGTGAAGCCCCATCATTTGTTTATAGGAAGGCCAGGAATATTAGAAGTTTTGTTGAATTTAAACCTAGACCATGTGACGAAAGCACTAAAAGATGTGAAACTAATTGTACATTTTGTATATTTATACAGCAAGGTGATAGTTTTTATTGTCCTTATTTAAAGAAAATCATTAAAGCCAGTGCAGGGGGTGACTGTAACACTAAAAAAGTAATTTACAGGGCACAGTACAATGAATGTGATGCATTCTATGTGGGCAAGACTGTAAATAAATTCAAGCGAAGGATTTCATGTCATCTGTCAGAAATCCGCTCTGGATGTAAAAATAATGCACTAGCCAAACACCTTTCTCTTCATAAAAGACACACAGGTTTTAAGTTTCAGATCCTGGATCACATAGACATGGGTGATCTTGAAGGAGACATCCCGAATATTATGGAGAAACATGAACTCATGTGGCAATTAAAGCTGAACTCTTTTAGAAAGCCTGGACTAAACTACTACTGTTCAATTAAAAGTGCACTGGAACTTAGAAAATTGCCACATTGTTTACATGACTAATTGTATTTTATTTTATTTTTTTTTTCTACAAATTGGTTTTAAATACCATTTTAAATCATTTGAAATTTAAGTGTATATTTTGTTTCCATCATCATACATATATATTTTTTTATTTTTATTTTTTTTTTGTTCTCTTTTTTCCACTTTATTCAAAATGATGGTAATAACAATATTAACTAATTATACAATTATATAGGTTTTTAGGGTTCTTGTACACAGACCTGAAGAAGTCTAGAAGGATGAAAGCGATCTTTGTTAACAATAGGTTATGAAAATAGAAACTGATTTTTACATGCAAAATGTATATGTATATATTTATATATAATTTTTGATCGCAAAATGAACTAAGGTTGATATATTTCCAGCCATGTAGTATATTGCCTTGTATAAAATCACAGACAATAATCTACTTAATAATTTGGTTAAATAAGATGTACCATTAAAGTACATTAGGGCTATATATTATTATGACAGCTACTAGGTAGGGCAGGACCAGCTCGAATGTCACACTGATGGGGGAAGGGATGTGAATTTAACATGTGTACCAATAACACTTTGTTTTACAGCACAATAAACCACTCCCATGCCTGATAAAAAGTATATATATATTTAGAAAGCTTGGGAGGAAATTATTACTCTATTTTTGTTGTACTTGGATCGCTTGTCTGTGTACTTAATAAAGGATTTTCGACTGGAAACAGACTGCCTGCCTTGCTTGGATTACTTTCGAATACTTAGTAATGCTGTAGAATTATATATTTTCTATTATTACTTTTTGACTTGACAAGTTTACGTTCGCTACTTCTACTACTGTTGTCTGATCTGATTAATATACAGTGATTAACTAGAAATATATGGACTGAAAATCTTAAACACAGAGAAGTTTCTTACACTGTTTCGTTTTTAGACCCACTACACTTTAGTGGGTTGTTTTGAGACTTCGGGGATACCACGGAGATTACTTGTTTTTTTTTTTTATTACATATAAATTCCAAGGATTACAGGGGTTTTTTTCATATTCCCCAAGGACATTTTTCATTACATCAACAGTCTCAAATATAATGTCACAAAATGTCTCTTTTTTATAAGCATCAACACTCTTACCTTTTGGGGTTTTACACCCAAAGGAACCCTTAACTTGTTCCAAACTTCATACCTATCCAGTTCTTTTTCTTCTTTATTTTGAATCCTCACCACATACTTCCACTTCACATTCTCTCCTGCTTTCTTTTTTTTTCTGTTGCCTAGTGCCTTCTTTCACCTTTTCTTTATAGGATATACTTTCTGTTTCAAAATCATCTTTCAGACTAGACTCTGCTTCTTTTTTTGTATTTTATCCATAATGCCTTCCCAGGAAACATCTCCTCCTTTTTCTGGCTTGTTCTGCATCATCTCTTACATCATCCCACAACCATCCCAGTTGGAGGGTTGTAATAAAACAATACTTACGTATTGATTCCTCTTTTTCAGCTTCAGCAAACAAATTTGGCTAAAAATGACTTATGAATCCTCCACAATCTTACTGGTACTCTCCACAGCATTGGCATTTACCTCTGTGCCTTATGCCATCTTTTCCATGTCACACACTGCCCTCCCAGTCCCCACTGCACCAGGAACAGGATGTGCATGTTCCTAACAGAGGAGGGGATGTTCCTGGATACCCTGGCCAAATTTCCCCTAGTAGTTGTTTGGCAGCTTGATTGGTTTTACATCCAGCTTTTGCTCACCACAGCTAAACCAGGTAACCAAGCTGGCCAAATGGACACTGGCCAGCCAGTAGCTTACTGACCCAGGGCTGCTGGGCTTTATAACAGGGACACATTGAGCAATAAGAGTACATAGCCCTGTCCCACCATTAGCATGGGTCTCTAATTCTACCAGAATCTAAATTAAAAACAGTAATAAATAAAGTCATATAATCACTAGTACCAGAATTACATGTATGCATAAACAATGTGAACAAATGCTGATAAAATGGTTTAAAGTTTGTAAGTCGAGTTGATACAATTCCATTCTTAAGTGTACTGACAAAATCAAGGGGCAGTTTCTCTCCAAAAACATGCCACATAACTTATCCAACTCTGTTAGGAAAATTTGATCATCAGATATTAGCCTGGACAAAAGCACCATTTGTCCCTTCACTATATTATGTTTTTGCTTTAGGGGTGATTATTGTTTTAATGATGATAAAAGTTGCAAAAGATAGGTTTGCAAAAAAAAAAGTTTAGAATGAAAAATCATGTTACTAACATCTTTATACAGAATAATATAAAAAAATCAATAGATATATAAGAATAGGGACACTTTAAAAAATAGTAGCTGTGAGCAAATTTAAAAAAAAATTCCAGAATTAAATCAGCCCCTCGTTTCATAAAATATATCTTTCAAATAATAAATGTATAAGGATATAAAAGGTCAATAAGCAGAATCCATCATAATCCTTGATTCCCAGTTGACCAAAATCAAAATTAGCAAAAAATGGGTGCTAAGGGTGAAGGAGGCAACTTCCCCAGGAGCAAAGTGTTAGGGGGTGTGATTGGCTATCTGATCCATTACCCTGATTGCTATTTAGTGCCCGCCAGTTTTTAGATGATGATATTGCATTTGCAGTCAAGCCTGACTGCTGTAGGGCTCCATGTGTGGTCTAAACTGTAGCAACAGTTTAAAAGTAATAATATTTGTTTCTTTCTTCATCTTTTTTAGAACGAAAAACCTGAGTGCTGTAGTACTCCATGCAAGGTATAAACTGTAGTAACTGCTTGATTTTTTTTTTGTTTTTTTTTGGTTTACTAAAATCTTAGGAAGGAGGGTTGGGGAAGGGCTAGATTCCTACCTTCATACTTATTTTATTGTTGCAATGCCTCATTGTGTGGTTTTCACATAATCATTTCATAGTTTGTTATCCTTTTTCACTTTTTTCTGCTGCTTTTCATTCTGTGATGCTCTACCTCCATGTAATTGTCTTTAGAATACCCTCTTACCTTTGATGGGCATGTAAGGTATTCCACTAAGGCTGTCAGATCAGCGCATGAGAACTGACTTTTTTTAGTGATAGCAGTGATGTCCTTATTGTTCTTTTAACGTCTGATGTTGGAATTCTAAATCCTTACTAGGATTACCCCTATTTGAGTTCAGCAGGGTTCAGATAACAGCAATATTGATGTTGAGGAGGCTGTGTGGCTTCCTCCATAATGTAGTGAAAAGTGTTTGGGAAATCACAAACAGTACTGGTTCTGCTAGGATACAATGAATTTCTTTTGGTGTTATTTACTAAATGAGAAATAGTTTTATACTGTGAATGGATTACTTTCATTAGAAACTGAATGTTACTGCATTTACATTCTTTTATCCTGTCACAATTGAAACCCAGGTTAAAAAAGTGCAAGTTCCTGAAAAAGCCTGCCATACTTCAATATTTCCAACTGTGCTCTAGCCCTGTTACCTAACATGACATCTTGCTAGGGGGCTGGAGTTTCATAAAGAAATAAGTTCTAGAATGCCAAGAAAAGCTATATCTTGACAGTTTAAACTAGAAAATAAATAATTCCACCAAAGAAAACACATGACATTGCAAATACAGTAAGTAATATTGCTATTACAATGAATGCAAACCAAAACCAGAACACAAAGAGTGACAAATCACTTCAAATGCCGTACAGAGTGACTTCATAGGCAAACTTAGATAATATGCATCCCTGGGCAAAGTCTTCCATGGCACTCCCAACCCCTTCTATATACTGTTACCCTGGCACAAACCCCAATGCTCCTCTGTTTTCCTCCCATTCTTGCCTTCACACACACTGCCCAGAATATGTTTGTTTTACCAAACTTTGTCTTCCTGTCAGTTTTTTTCCTAAATCCTTTCTACACACCCTAAATGGCCAAGGCTACACTGCATAATTTAATTAAGCTGGGGGTCAGGAGCCACAAGGCCACCAGAAGTTGTTTGGCTTTAAATACTGTGAGGTGCATTTTAGAGCTTTTTTCCCCACAACCTTTGGTCCAGTTATGGTCTGAACAAAAATAATGACTTACAAAGTAATTAATGTTTCGTTCAAGGGAGAAATACGTGTTGTTCAAGGAGAATGACACAGTAGTTATCCACGCTAAGATGAAAATACCTGGGAAGGTACATAAAACATATCTAGGATGACTATCTTCCTCGTTACCCAAAAAAAAAACCCCAAAAAATATAGTCACTTTGTGTGTACCCCTCTGGTGTTAAATTGGGATAGATGAGAAAAGATAAAAGGTCAAAGTCATATGTTTCAAGCTGTTGCTGTCATACATCTAGACAGGATACTACCTCAGCCCTAAAACCGAAAGGCAAACACCTTCTGTGTATTCCTTCAAAGTCAAACTTGGATGAAAGTGAAAGAGCAAACAGAGCACAACAGTGAATTTCAACCCGAGCGGACAGGTGATCCGCTGTGGCGACCCCTGACCGGGAAAAAATAACACTCACTGCAATTCATTTTAACTTGGTGCTCCTACAGAATACTTTGTCTCTAGACAAGCTATAAAAAATAAATACTATAAATAATAATAATAAATACTATAAATAATATAAAAGAAATAAATAAATAATGACCACTCTGCCCCAAGTCAACACAAAAGCTATAGAGTCTTTCTGTGTACATCCTCTGAAGCCGACTGTAAGAAAAATTAAAGAAATAACGGCCACAGTATCCCTGACCCCAGGAGACATTAAAATTATCGCTGTGCCTACCTCTGAGTGGGGTCAGTTTGAGACAAGGTGGGTCCCATCGCACATGACCTTACTAAGCACTTATACAGCCAGGAATGATGGAACACAGAAACTCTGAGTATCTGTATGTTTTTTGATGCATTTTATGCTTTATTATTTTCTTAACTACCCAGGAGATTTCTGTACACATCTGCCAATATTATTTTTTTCACAGGCACACATATACACTTGCACTGCCCCTGACAAACAACTGTACTAATGATACTTTCCTTTCCCACACATCCAGCCTAAACCACCAAATATTACCACTTATTGTGTGCAGTGCTGATGTTTAACTATGATAAAAAGTGAAAGAAATTATGGCCAATTTGTTACTCTTCTATACACTTACGTATACTTTAACGCCACCCAATGCACAAACATAGTTTGGGGGTTGGCATAATGGTTAAGGTATTTATCTCACTGACAAGACACACTGGATTTGATTTTCACTAAGGGAAATTGGCTAGGCTTAAAATGTCCAATAACGGCAGCTAGCCTAGTACTTAACTACGAACCTAAAAAAAATATATATGAAATTCAAGTGAAATAGTGAACATTTTAGAAAGCATACTTCAGAAATAGTTAGCTCTTAGAATGATTCAAAAATAATCTTTAAGTACTCACCACAACTGGAATTCTTGAGAGAGACCCAATTTCCTGACATGTGGCAACCCTAGGCAGGGAGCCCCAGGTACCTGATTTTGGACTTTTTTTTATTTCTCCTCAGATGAGGAGAGGTGGGGGTGGGGCACAGAAACAAGATGTGGTTGGCTAGGTGACACCTACATTTCAGGAGTACCAGTCACCGGATTTGTTGACTTTTTTTCTTTTGTTCCTCAGCTGAGGAGGGATGCACTGTCAAGGAATGACTCTCAGCAATAGATGAGCCAGATACACCTCTGGGGGATAGCATGTAAACTAACCTGTTGTTCATCTTATCATAATTTGTTAAAATTTCGCAAACCAAGACATACCACTGTCATGTGGTATAACAGTAAATTAGTTGTGCACATCAGCTGTAATAAAAAAAAAATTATTATCAAAAGCCACACTTCTAATACAGTCTAAGACATGCCGTGAGTCAAGTAATATCCACTGTTAGTTGTCCAAAATGTTCTTCAAAATTCCATGGATGAAACATGCCAAAGATTCCATTTTGGCCTTATCCACCAATATAGTAGTGCAAAGCGGTGGATCAAATACGTCCTTCTGGTCATTAGGGATACCAAACATGTGAGGTATCCAAGGATTTTTTACTGACAAAAAATGAAGCAAATCTTGGGAAATAGCCTCTTCCAGTTACATATTATACAAAACCTAATCAGAATATGTATATGCTGCAATTATTTCATCATATGAAACAGTAGAATAAAATGAATCACTCAATTAATTGAAACATCTTATTATTACATTCTGTTTCAGTCATTAAAATATATCCATCTTTCTCAGGTTTCCTCATCAGGAGGGATTTATTAGCAGCTATATCATGTAATAAATGAGAATGATTGTGGTGAGGTTAAAGTAATGTTTCATAGAGGTGCTGTGGCTAGCCAGGAAGAGATGTACTCTTAAGACTGGAGCACCATTATGGCTAGGTGAAATATTCATTTTAAAAAGGTCTGCAGTTTTAAAACAAAATTGGGAAATGTCTACAGATGAAAAAGGAAGTATGTAATAATACAAATTGATGTAAACCTTTAAAAATGCCATTGCTGATGAGAGGATGCTGCTACTGTTTGAATAGATGGCACTCGTGATGGTGGACATTGAGGCCTACCAAGTAAGTGCAGAGAAACAGCACTGCCTGACAGATCCGGAGTAGAAGAGAGGTCAGCATGAAACAATGTTACAGCAGCACAGAAAAATTCCTACTGCAAACACTGACAGTGAAAAAGGTGAGGGAAGATCTGCAAAATCAGGTACATATTAAAGACAACATGGAAAACAGGTTGAAGAGGGTGAATGCAGGAATTAAGGGTTTGCCAGAAACAGTCCCTTCTAGTAAACTGTAACCCCTCATGGAAAAGTTGTTGCAGGACAAATTGCATCTCCTAGATATTTAAACTGCTATAGAGAGAAAATGTTTAGGGTTAAACAAGCGAATGGACTAGACAGCACTACCCCATGCATATTCTGATGGAGTTGAATTCAGCAGGTACCCAAGATTAGAAAGAGTACTAGTAGAAAGTTAAGAGGCTTGGCATGGGGTAGGCACCATATTACTTTATGGCTGACTATCCCCCTGATTCACTTCACCTTAAGGCAGTAAATGTCCTGTTATAAGAAAGAGCTGGGTCAACTGCACTACAAGATGCAATAAAATTTACCCAGCCATCCTAACAGTTGAAATGGATAAGGACAATATATTCATACATACATATGTACATATATATATATATATATATATATATATATATATATATATATATATATTTATAGGATCTGTATTACATAAGCGAATATACTGAATTGCAAACGCTATATAATCGACCAACAATCCACAAAAACCCAAAATGTCGAACACACGGATCAGCGATTTTTTTCCCAGGGAAAAAAAATCGCTGCTCCGTTAAAAAAAATCAAAACACAAAATAAAGTGGGGGGGCTTCACCCCCACACACCCTCACCCACCCACTAAAATATACCAACTCCAAGATCAAACCACAGTGGAGGAAATGGCAAAGTCCCAAAAACGGCCCAGTGATTTTTTTCCCTAGGAAAAAAATTGCTGTTCCATGCTTTCGGTATTTTGCCATTTCGCATAATGACGTTCGACTAAACAGCGTTCGCAATTCATTGCGTTCGTTAAAATAATGGAGACCCTATTTGTAAAAGGAGTTAGAAATTGAAGTTCTACTAAGTAAATTAATGGAGAGGAATTTCTTGAATAAACCTCTGAACTTAGATGACTGCTTGTTAGAGAGTAAAATGGAGTGGGAGATTAGAAGGAGGAAAAGGAATATGGGATCTTCCTCAAGGCACAAATCCGTAAGACAGTGGAGGCAAAAATACAGCATAAGGCACCAGGTAAAGAATGCAGAGAACCCATAAGAGCTGCTATCTAATTTCCATACAGAGGACCAGGAGGCCCAAAGACAAGAAATTCTCAAGGCACCCTCAACTGCTACACATAACCAATCAGCAGTTTGAAACCAAAGGAGCCCACTTTCATACCACACATCCAGGGACAAGGTGAGATCTAGATACATGAAGTGGAACAAGCAGGGATATCATTTGGGGTTAAAACTTTGGATTAATCTTCTGAAAAGCTCAATCATCATCATCATCAGCCCCCTTTTTCCCATTTTTCTTCATGGTGATGGGGTATCGTGTTAACTGTCGCTATCTCTCTCAATTCAATGCCACACTCCTGCCTGACTATCGCAGATCTTCTTTCAAACAATCCATCCACCTCTTTGGTGGATGCTCTCATTTCCTCTTACCTTCTTTCTGTCTGTATCAAAACTTTTTCACCAGATTGCCTTCTGCTTTTCTGCACATGCATACAAACTATTGTAATCTGTTCTCTTTGATCTTTTCTGCAACTAGAGCTACTCTGGTTACTTCTCTTATGTCTTATTTCTTCATCTGTCCTTGTGTGCATCCTACCACCCATCTCAGGCACTTCCTTTCCATCACCTCTAGCTTCCTCATCTGCTCTGCCTTTACTGCCCAGGTTTCTGTACCATACAGTAGTACTAGTTGCACCACTGTCTTGTACACCTTACTTTTCAGCTTCTTTGGCATTTTTCTGTCATAGACTACACCTGAGACTCTATGCCAGTTGGCTACAGCCCCTCTGATTCTAGTTCTGACCTCCTCATTCAGACTTCCCTTCTCCTAAACCACCCCTCCCAGATACTTGAGGCTATTACCTGTTCCACTATCGTCCCTTCTATCTCAATTTTCAGCTTCTTCTGATTTCCACAATTTGCTCTCATTACCACTGTCTTATCTGTGCTTAGCTTCATCCTGTTTGCCTTCAGTTTTGCATTCCATTCCCCTATCCTTTGCTGAAGTTCTTGCTCAGAGTCTGCTTGTAATGCCTCATCTGCATTCAACAACTTTGTTGATCTGTCCCCTCCATCCTGTTTGCTAATGTAGTCCATCACCAATATGAACAGCAGTGGGCTCAGAGCTGAACCCTGGTGCACACCCACTCTCACTGGGAGCCCCTCTGTGAGGTTGAACACTGTTCGTACTTGAGTTATTGGGTCCTTGTACATGGCCTGCACTAATTCTACCAATGTTTCTGGGACTTAGAACCATCACAGTATTGCCCAAATCAGCTTTCTTGGGACCTTGTCATATGCTTTTTCTAAGTGTAGGAATGCCCATTTGGACTCTTTCCTCGTCTCTAGCTTCTTCTCAGCTATCTCTCTCACTGTACAAACCAGGTCAGTTGTGCTGCATCCTGATCCGAATCCAAACTGCTCATTTCCCATCTTAGTTTCTACTACTCTGTGTTTCCGTTTACCAATCACTCTCTCCAGAACTTTCATGCAATGTGATAGGAGCTTGAACCCTCTGTACTGCACACAGTCCTGTATCTTCTCTTTGTTCTTCTACACTAGCAAAAGTATGCTTATTCTCCAGTCATCTGGGATACTCCTTTCTCTCCACACTGCTATGAATACCCTCAGGAGCCATTTCTCTCACCCAGCATCTTTATCATATCTGCTGTCACCTCATCTAAGCCTGCTACTTTCCCTGACTTCATCTTCCTTAGTGCTGTCCTTACTTCTTCTAAGGTGGGCTCCTCTTCTTCCCTCATTGTAGGCTGTTTCTGGGGCAGTACAGTTTCTGTGGTGTGTTCTTATAGGATCATAGGATCTTGGTTCAAGGCTCCAGAGAGTACCCCTGCATTACCAGGCTATAATTCATACCACACCTTCCGGCCACCTAACGTGGACCGAAACAATAAAGGCAGAGGCGTGTCCATATTCATTAAGGATATCCACACCTCCAGGCTAGTTGCTCAGCATAATGTATCCAAAATTATCCAAATGCAACTAACTCTGGGCAAGATCGCAATCCAAATTGTAACTTGCAATAGATCCCCCACCATGCCCCAGGATTCCCACTCCTCATTTCTTGATACACTGGAAAATATTAGGGTACAACCCAACACCCTAATAATGGGTGATTTCAACTACCCCACTATTAACTGGGAAAACTACTCATGTACCAACTCTTTTGCTCAATGTTTTCTGGAATTCATAAATTCTAACGCCTTGGATCAACTTATCCACACCCCCACCAGGGGCAGCAATATCCTAGATCTGGTCATTATCAACATGGGCGACTGGTGTTCCACACCAGAGGTCAATTCCTTGTTGGTCAGATCCAACCACAAGCTAATCAGCCTAGACATCCACATCCCGCCCCCATTAGGGAAACCACCGTAAAAATTTTCTTCAAAGCCAACTTCACGCTTCTTAAGACAGAAGTGGCAAACTTCATGACACGCCTGCAGATGGACAAATGATGTACGACTGCTGAATCCTACACAAATGCACTTTATAAGCACTTACATGAGTGCATGGATCATGCTATCCCTAGCAGAATCAAGATGCTATCCTCCAAAAGAAGGAAGACAATCTGGTGGTCCCCTGCCATAAACAAACTCTACAACAGAAGAAAGAAACTGTTGCAAAAAAGAGTAAAATCTCATGACTGGAAGAGCTCCCTGGTCAGCCTCAGTAAGAAGTTGAGATCCCTCATAAAATCCTCCAAAGCTGGTTATGAAAACAAAATTGCCACTGATTCTAAAGACAGACACAAAGCATTCTGTAGCCATGTCAAGAATCTCAATGGCAACACGCAGATCTGCTCTGAGTTACAGCACAATGGCACTAAATATACAGAACCAACTGATATTGCCAACATCCTGGCAGATAGGTTCAGTGCTAACTTTACCCTCCCACCCCCTAAAGGGCCCATCTCTATACCAGAAGAATGCAAAGTTCCTGTAATCACGGCTGCACAGGTAAAAACCACACTCTCCAAAGCCAAGAACACAGCATCCATGGGACCTGACAGTATCCCAGGCTGCATTCTACATGAACTACAGAATGAACTGGCACCCCATCTAAGCACCATGTTCAATCATAGCCTCACCTCAGGCATTGTGCCCACTGAATGGTGCACAGTGACAGTTATCCCACTCCACAAAGGGGGAGCCACCACGGACCCTGGGAACTACTGCCCTATTAGCCTAATGAGCCTGGTCTGCAAGGCCATGGAACGTATCATCATGGAACTTATAAATAAAGACAATGGTAATCTCCAAACTCTGGACCCCACCCAGTTCGGGTTTGTAAAAGGCAGATCATGTCTCCTAAACCTGATTGACTTCTTTGAAGCAGTCACCAAAGCCGTAGATGAGGGTAAGGGGGTTCACACAGCCTATCTAGATCTCACCAAGGCTTTTGACACCATCCCCCACTCTGGAATTATAGATAAACTCACTAAACTAGATGCAAATCCCAATGTCACAATATGGGTTGCCAACTGGCTCACTGACAGAACCCACACTGTGAAAGTAGCAGACTCCAAATCCGACTTCAGACCAGTGACAAGTGGAGTACCACAGGGTTCAGTCCTGGGTCCTCTCCTGTTTGGTATCTACTTTTCTGAAGTACAGGCAAACACAGAAGGTCTTTGGCTAATGAAGTTTGCAGATGACTGCAAACTAGGAGCCATAATTGAAACTCCTAATGATGTGGACATACTACAAAAGGGCCTCACTGAGACAGATGCCTGGTGTCAAAGCCATAGCCTCAAGCTCAATGCCAAAAAGTGCAATGTCATCCCCTTTGGTAAAAACTCTGGACCCATGAGCTACCACATAGGTGGTAGTCTACTTAACACTGAAAGTATGATGAGACCTAGTTGTCTCTCCTTTGATAATCACATCGCCACAGTAGTCAGGAAATCTTTCTACGTGGCACACCTCATCACAAAAGGTTTCTCATCCAGGAAAAAAGAGGTCATTGTTCCTCTCTACTCGTCACTCATTAGACCCATTATAGAGTACAACACCCCTTTTGGTTTGTACCTCACAAGACATCTACAACAACTGCAAAGGCCACAGAAATACCTCACAAAGAGGATTACTGGCCCCAAACAGATGCCCTAAGCAGATCATCTCAAAAAACTTCAGCTTTACTCTGTCGCATATCGCCTACTCAGAGGTGATCTCTGCCTAACATACAAAGCTAAGTCAAACCCAGAGCTGTTGGACAGGGTCCACTTTAAGAAATCCCAATCCCTCTGAGTCGCATGGTCTAGGGACCTAAACCTTGTCACCACAATAAACAGAACATGCTGGAGGGATAGATTCCTATCCCAGAGACTTCCCATACTCTGGAACAAACTACCTATCTATATCAAACAAAGCTCCTCATTAGCACTCTTCAAGAAAAATCTTGATGATTAGATGGGAAATAGAAAATTCACCCCAGGGATCACCTCTGCGGCTCTGCTCAACAAGGGCACAGGAAAATAATTTTCTTGGGTGGCGAAAGCCAGGGTACCTTTTTGGCTAGGCTTGTATAGGCCCTAGGGCTGATAGCCTAGTACCTACCTATGAACCTATGAACCTATGGGAGGTTACTACACTATTGGCCCTGAGGCCCTTATAAGCCTAGCCAAGAGGTTAGCCCATGTTTAGACAAATCAGCAGCCAATGCCCCTGTCCAGCAGAGACATGGGTGGAATCCCAGGGGTATATTTTCTGTTTCCCATCCAGTTATCCAGGTTGCACTTAAAAAGGGGTAAAGAGGTACTCTGCTTGATGCGGAGAGGGAGTCTATTCCATAGATGAGGGAGTCTCTGGGACACAAATCTGTCCAACCAACAAGTTCTGTTGATGTCACAGACCAGGTTGAGACCACGCGTGTGAGTTACTCGAGTGGAGCTTGACTTGTGGATATGCAGCAGTCCCATCAAGATGGAGTCCATGATCACCTTGCATAACAGACAGAGGTCAACTCTGATGAGTCTGTATGAAACTGAATAGAGGAATAGGGCTTTTAGCCTATCTGTGTACAGTAGATGTTTGAGGCCCTGTATTCTCCTGGTGAGGAACCTCTGTGGTCTCTCCAGTTGCAGCATGTGTTTTGCAAGGTACATGCTGAAAGGTGTGTTGTACTCAATAATGGGCCTTATAAGGGAAGAATACAAGGATGTTATGACCTCCTTGTTCCTGGATGAGATACCCTTACTTATGAGGTGGGCCATGTAGAAGACTTTCCATACCACAGAAGCAACATAGTGGTAAAAAAGTCAGGTTGCTATCAACCTGGGTGCCCAAATCACTCACGAGTGATTGAGTGCTTAGGACATTGTTATTAATGTAATAATTTGTGGGGATGTCACTCTCCCCAAAGGAGTTGATGCATTTTTTGGTATTCAGCTTGAGATCATGTTTCTGGCACCAGTCATTTGTCTGAGTGAGACCCTCTTGGAGGATGTCCACATCACTAGGGGAATTGATGACAGTACCCAGCTTCACTCAGAAGCCCCTGGAAATACAACTTCCATCTGCCTTTGATGTTATATGGATTGGTGTGCAAGTTGTTGCTGACATCCCTTGCAAAGGGTGTCTGACTATCTTCTTTATCTTTCTGTCTTTGCCTTGCAACCTGATTTCTTTGTGCCACCTACTGAGTCACTTTCCAGAAGTTGGTAGAGAGCCTCCAATGCCCTATTCCTTGCTATTGCAACACCTTCCTTAGCTTCTTTGTTAGCCAGCCAGTATTCCTTCCTAGCCTGGTCATTCTTTTCTATCTCCCACTTTTTCCTGCACACCTTCTTTCTTTTGATGACTTCCTGGGCATCTGCATTTCACCACCAGCTACTAAAATACAACATGTCTACACTATATTACACAATCTAGGCCTACAAATTAATTAATTATTTAGTGCAATGGATAAAGCAAAACAATTAAGACAGTATAAATTCTGCAGCAACTTTTGTTCAACAACCCACTAGTCATACAAATATCAGCTATATTACATCATGCAACATACTCCCTGGGATTCAGCAAGTAGCCATGCAGGAATAAGTTATTCCTGCACAGCAGGGACCATTCCTGTTTAGCACGGCAGAGTGCCATGCATATTTATGAGGGCGTGCTGCCATGCTCTAAAACGGACATGGTTCTGTGTACGAGCACAGGGGGTGTGTCTGAGAGCAGAGTCCTCACAATACACATGCCCTCGGCACTCCAGAATTGCCTTTCGGCAATTTAAAATGAGCGAGAATGCTCATAATACCCCCAACCAGTCAGGATAACAAATCTGGTCAAAGGCATAAGGGACAATCATCCATACCAAGACAAAAGTAGTTAGAATAACACAGGTAGGATAAGCACATAGTGCACACCTCCCAACATGTCAGAGTAAGGAATATTCATTTTAATAAAGTTGTGAAACCCCCATATAAACACAATTGCCCCATACAGTATAGTCTCACATGAATAAATGTAATGAAAGCACAATGGGGGATGTCAGGGACAGTAAAATTTATAATATGTAATGAATGATGAATCAATGCCATACAGCAGATAGTCCATAAAATGAAAAATACGCAATGTAAGCATTGCACAGCTCTGCTTACCAGGTGTAAGCATTATGTAAATATGACTGCTAAGCAATGAGCAGCCCAGCTAAGTGGATTTTCCCATTGTTAAGCAGTGCTGAACCTGTCCCTTTGAGCACTGCCAACCTTAGCTAAGCAGGTTTGCCCATAGCTTAGCTTAGATCAGCATATTTAAAACCATCTAATCACGGCAAAGGGTAGGAAATCGGCCATATTTAAACCCCATAGGTGGGAAAATAGCTCATAACTGGTTGCAGCTTCCCACTGTAGGCAGTATGGCAGGAGTCGGTGAGGCCATGTGCTTCCGTGCTCAGTACTGGGGCATACAGGAGTCCAAGGTCATGGTAGGACTCCTGGTACATAACCATGACAAGAGACTGCTGCAGGGCCAGTACCAAGGGTCTAAATATAAAGCAGAAGCCTGAGACCATCTTGCCCATAATCTCACCAGTGCCACTGGTATCCATCGGACTGGTGAACAGGTCCGGCACCACTATACCAACTTATAGCAGAGAAAGAGGGAGCTCTTGGATGAGTGGGTCCAAGAAGCAAGGCAGAGTGATGATGTCCCAGCAGTGTGTAAGTACTCATACTAATAACTGTTTACTAATGTCCAGTCTGTGTATATGATGGATAGGTATGCCTAAATATTTCTCTATTTCCCCTTACAGCTGCAGCTGAGCGGGCTGTGAATGAGGAAGCCCATGCTAGTACGTCGCGAGGCTGGTGAGTAACAATCCTGCTTGTAGTAGTCATACCAAATAAGTATAAAATAGTAGAAAGTCACTTGGCAGTATAAAAACTGTGTATGGGTTGTACTGAATAAACCAGACATTATGACAGTAATAGCCCCATATAGGTCATATTTAAATAAAACTATAACTGCCTGGCAATAAAGCTCTAAATCCTGGACTGGTTGTGTTTACTCTGGTATTGTATTGCATTTATTGTTGCATTCTTTAAATAGTAATGCTGTATTAACCATTGTTACCCACACTATGCTACATAAAAAATGTCTAGGAATGTCTGTATAAGACTGTTGTAAGTGCAAGATCAGATTGTACAACCAACAGAGACTTAGAAAACATTGAAGAGCTAGACAGCACTCTCCAAACAGCACACTTCAATGAAACTTAAATTGTTGTATTTTTAGCAGACACAGTCATGGTTCAAATCCTGGGAGTGGTAGTAAGCTGTATGCATAATCATATCTCTCAACTGTACACATTTTTTCAGAATGTCCAGATAATTGGCTCATATTTTCTGCCTATTCCTCTGTCCCCCTGGCAAATCAGTGAGATGATCTCAGAAATGTAGTCACTAAATAATGACATTCAGACCACAAAACCTTCAGAAAACATATATTAAAACAAATCCTGTCACTCTAGTAACTCTCCAAGTTTATGAGAGCAATATTCAAATTATGTCCCTATTTGTACCCCATGTTGTCAAGCTTTGTCCAGAGTGTGTGCATTAAGAGATTGAGAGGTATGTGCATAATATTAACTCAGAATCTGGGAATATGTGTAGAAACAGTCAGGTAGTGTTAAAAAACATTCCCTCAACAGGTCTGTCAGATAATAAAACTGTAATAAGAAAAAACACAAACGGCATGAGTTGTAGAAGATCCATGAAGGCGAAATGCCGACGTACCAGATGGTTTGGTGCTAGTAAAGATTCTTCTACAACTTGTGCCGTTTGTGGGGTTTTTTTTTTTTTTTGCTCAGAGTTTTTCATCAGATAAGAAAACTGTGCCTGCCAATAAAGATTTAAATCCTGAACTGGTAGTGTTTAGTCTGTATGGACTGACATGTAGCATTCAGTAACATCTGATATCAGAATAGTACTGTTGTGTCAACTACTGTTTCTCACACTGTGCTTTGTAGAAATATGTCTAGGAATGTCTGTATAAGACTGTTGTAATTACAAGGTCAGATTGTACAGCCAAGAGAGACTTAGAAAACACTGAAGGAATAGATAGCAATATCCAAATAGCACACACTGTTGCAACTTAAATTGTTGTATTTTTAGCAGACACAGCCATGGTTCGAATCCTGGGAGTGGTAGTAAGCTATATGTATAATCATACCTCTCAAATGTACAGATTTTTTCATAATGTCCAGATAATTGGCTCATATTTTCTGCCTGTTCCTCTGTCCCCCTGGCAAATCAGTGGGATTACCTCAGAACTGTAGTCACTAAATAATGACATACATTTGATTTTCAGAACTCAAAACCTTCAGAAAATGTATATTAAAACAAATCATGTCACTCTAGCAACTCTCCAAGTTTATGAGAGCAATATTCAAAATATATCCCTATTTGTACCCTCATGTTGTCAAGTTTTGTCCAGAGTGTGTGCATTAAGAGATTGAGAGGTATGTGCATAATACTAACTAGGAATCTGGGAATATGTGTAGAAACAGTCAGGTAGTGTTAACAAACATTCTCTCCACAGGTCTACCAGGTAAGAGATGTAGAATTTAGCTATAAGACAGTTGAAGTATACACTGTGTACAAACAAACCACTGCCCAAACCAAGGCCATAGGGTATTGTAATAATACCTGTACATTACTGATTAGAGCAATAATCATTAAAGATGTGAGTACTACAAGGATATATAAGTTGTTAATTGACATGCCCCCCCCCACCATATCTGCAGCAATAATCTAAATACACAAATCAATGGGTATGTTTACAACAAACCTACTGTTGGGACATATGTCCTATTGTTCAATAAATATTGAAATGTGTTTCTATTAATGTTCCATGTTGAAATACTATCATTCATGGCCTGTTGCTATCAATGTAACCTGCATGCCATTGTAATGGCCACTGTGGTTCCATATATGCATGTTTTCTTTTTGCTATGTAACTATTCCAAATCTGGTGTTTTGGGTTAATGGGAATATCTATACATGCTGTTATAACTAATCCTGGAATGTGTTGGCTATTACTAACTCACACATGTTTTAAAACTGCAACACCATAGCACATTTGGGAAGGCTGGACCCAGCGGACCCACCTCTCCCACCTCATCTGGCCATGGCACCAGGCCCCAGCATGTCTAGGAACCACCTCAGCACCTCCTCATCCACTGGTCCTACACAACCTTCAGGTGGAACCGCCTCAGGGGATGGAGCTCGTCCACCCCCCCCCCCCAGGAGCGGGCGCAGACAGGATCCTGTCATTCGAAGTCAGGTCTGGGGATTGGTACATAGTGAGCTCTGAAGGGAGTTTGGAGATCTGATATGCCAGCTTGAGGGCTGCATGGTACATTTAGAGGGTCAGCGTGCACCTCCCGCTCAGCCCCCAGCACAGCCACCTTCGGGGCTGTGAAGGTGCAGTGGTGACTGCCCATGGGTGGGGACCTCAGTCCCACTGTTTCCATTTGGGGGCTCATGGGCATCCAATTTCCAAACACCCCTCCCCATCCAAGGTGTTTACCCCCCACATGTGTCATATACTGCCCCTGTATGCTGTCTTGTCTGTCTTCCTACCCAACCTACCTCCCCAAATATACCTACTATCCTTCCCTAACATCCCACTCTCACCTTAAAAAAAAAAAAAGACACACTGTTCCCAAAAAAAAAATTTGCCCCATACAAAGCTGTCCATTTTGCACATGTCCACTGCTGAACACATGTAATCTGGTCTAAATGGCTTCACAACACGTTATTGTTGTCCTCACCCCTCTCTCAGGGGTTGGTGTGTCCCAATCTACCTCCATATTCAGTATATATGCACAACTGTTGCTGTAGAAGAAATGGGCAGCTGCGGACCTTCCTACATGCGTCCTGTACATCCCTAGCTACTTCCCTATTGTCTTTCCCTCTGCATGTCCCCTTTTTCACCACTTTCCTATCACCCCTTTTTTCTTTTCTTTTAAAGAAATTAGCATGGGGGTAAGTAGGGGTAAGCACTTTTAAGCAGAAGTAAGCAGGTTTAAGCCTGTTTGTGTGATGGCAAGCAATGGCTACACATATTAAGCACTGTCAGGCTGTCTGTAAGCTTATTTAACCAGAAATTAGCATTGCATACAGCTGCGCAATCCTGTGCAAACCTACACAAACCCGCTTACAACTGCTTAAAAGTGCCTTAATCACGCTGTATCCAACAGCACAGCCCTTGTTCTGCCCAGAAACTAAATAATCAACCCTTGTAAGTCTCAAACTCAGGACCCTGCACACCATAGCCACAGTGATTTATCACTAAGCCATTTAAGCATAAGTGTGATGTTTTCTCAAACATATCATGCAGCACAGTCATTCAAAAGTAGGGAAAATGTGTTTATATATGAAGATGTATGTATGCATATATATGTATTGCATTCACACATTGGATCCACACTCTGAACCTCTCACTGCAAAACATCTGACCAAAGGCACTGTTAATGGGGTGAAGGGGTCCAAAATAGGCATCTCTTGTAATTATTGCCATTATACCTTCCTCCATAGCTGAACTGATCTGCCTTGCAACACAATAGCCAGCACTTGTAAGTCATGAACCCAGGACCCTGCACAGCATAGCCGCAATAAGTTAACAGTAAGCCATCTCAGCTGCAAGATGTCAGGATGATTTCTGTAACATATCATGCAGAACAGTCAGTCTACCATAGGGAATGTACAATGTGGAAGTACTAAACATGCCAATGATAAATATACACACACACACACACACACACACACACATATATATATAAATACTTATAAATAAATAAATACTTATAGATATACATAATAAGAGTATGTATAGAGGATGCACAGCATATCAAACAGCCATTATTCCTACAGTTATTCCTACAGTTGCCACCTTTTCAAATTGCCAGTGTCTGATTCTTTCCTACAAATGAGAATTATTACATGAAACATATACCCACACACAATGCAAAGGCAGGACACCACACACAGGTTTGCATACATAGAAATGTTTATTTGTGTACTATTTCAGTTGTTTATGCCATTTCTTATAGCAATTATGTGTTTGAAATGCATAATAACTGATTAATGCAACTCTCAAACAAAACATATGATACAGTAATCTGCAAAACAACATACTTTGCTGTCTAGGCTAAAGCCTTCAAGTAGTACAACAGTAAAAAACACACTTGCCTTGAAGATAAGAACCAATCACCACTTAATTACAGATGTAGTTCAGCAGCCTCCACTTACACTCTGTACTCAACCCCTAGGGGAAAAGTATTAGTTGTCACAATGTAAATGTATCTGTTACATAATCATGCTTAACATAAAATGTCACTATCACACTGACAAACATAACTGTGTGTAAGACAGTAAGCTCTAGCCCACCACTGTTCCCATGGTGAAATGTATGAAAATGTACAGCCATATACCTTAATGTTTCTTATTACTATTGTCATATCCCTCACATGTTGTAGCAGCCTAGGTTAAAAACATGTAATACCCCTCCCCCATACAATGTCTTACAAGGACATATAACAGTGTTCTCCATACACTGACCTCTGGACTGTACAAGGTCACACATGTTTTGTCCAGCTGTAGCCCTCATATATATGGACTTTACCCCACAATTTGTGTGGGAGTCCACAACATCACTGGAATGATAGCAGGAATTCCAGCACTAAACAATGACAGGCCATTACCTAACAACATTTTACTGCATGACATCTGGACAAAGCCTGGTATATAGGGGGGGAACAGAGGCTGAAACACAGGGCCATATTTGAAATATTGCAGTTATACACTGTGAAAGTTGTTGGTGTTATAGGATTGGTTGCAACATACCCTTACTCAGGAATATGAAGTCAGAAACACAAATAGATGTTGCCATGTACTGATAGCAATCAACGGAAAGAATGGCACTGATATGTCAGGGACAAGACCTGTATGGTGAACAGATAAAACATAGCCAATCATCTGGCCATCATGTGGATAGGCCCACAGTTCAGAGCTTTGCAGACAGACAGCATTCCATGCAAAACTAGCATGTAGACACAAGCATTGTACAACTAGCAGTATTCAATGCATATAACAGCAATACTCACACACTGTCCCTAGGACTAGAACCTTATACAAACATGTAGTTGGCCTGTGTCAGAAAGTCCTGTTGTAAGAGGTATTGCTACTTGCTGTCTGTAACACTGCTGCCCACACACAGGAAGGATGTCTTCCATACAGGAAAGGTAACGGGACAATGCCCACATGATGTAGTCATTTATAGTAGTGGGTTGCTATAACATTGGCTATTGGAAGTACTATACAGCTGGCTGCATGCAGTTAGCAAGTGGTGAACACCGATTGGTGCAGAGGCCATCACCTGATCATGAGCTTCACTTACAAAAGCCATGCTGCAACCTATTCAAACCAGCTTGATCCCTGTAGTGGAGAATAGATAGATAGATAGATAGATAGATAGATAGATAGATAGATAGATAGATAGATAGATAGAAAAAGCAAAAATAAAAATAATACAAAAAAATACTACAAAAAACAAACAAATAAGGAAGACATCCAACTGATACACAGAAGAGAGAACAATAATAAAACAAGTATGTGAAACATGTCAGCATGTAATTGAATGTAGTAATTGGTCTGTAAGAATGGGATAGATGATGTTGAAAGGTTTATATGTGCCATCAAGACTTGCTGAAATGATGTCCTGCTGAACAGTTGCTAAGGACATAGCATCTGGCCCTGTGGGCAGTGGGATATACCTGTCAACTGTGCAGATCTGCACAGAATGTCAAGATTTAAGCCATCATAGTGTTTGTTCTGTTCCTTCAAACATCTATATTAGTCTGGCAAATAGCTGAAGGTAGAAGTAATGAAGTCATGATAGACACATGAGTTTCAGACCCCACCACCTTCAGAACAGTCATGGTAATGTGAAATGTATCATGCACAATTTTCATAAGTTTGTAATAGGCATATCTACGATCTGTCCCTATATATCCCCCCAAATGTGAGGCTGTGTCCACATGTGATGCTCTGATTTGTAGCAAGACAGAACACTTCAGCTGTGGAGGGAGGAGGTTCAAAGTGTGGATCTGATGTCTGAATGCACTCCATATATATAAGTATGTCTACATATATATATATATATATATATATATATATATTTTTTTTTTTTTTTTTTTTCCCCTACTGTTGAATTACTGTGCTGCATGATATGTTTGAGAAAACATCACACATATCTGCAGCTCAGATGGCATAATGGTAAATTGCTGTGGCTATGGTGTGCAGGGTCCTGGCTTAGACACTTGCAAGGGCTGATAATTTCTTTGCTGGCCAGAACAAGAGTTGTTGGATACAGAGTGATTAAGACACTTTTAAGCAGTTGTAAGCAGGTGTGAAATGGACAGTTATGTATGGTGTGAAATTCTTTTTGGGACTAGATTGACCTTTTTTTGTTAAGGTGAGAGTGGGCTGTTGGGGAAGGATAGTAGGTATATTTGGGGAGGTAAGGTCGGAAGACAGACAAGACAGCATACAGGAGCAGTATATGATACATGTGGGGGGTAAACACCTTGGATGGGGAGGGGTGTTTGGAAATTGGAAGCCCATGAGCCCCCAAATGGAAACAGTGGGACTGAGGTCCCCACCCATGGGCAGTCACCACTGCAGCTTCACAGCCCTGAACGTGGCTGTGCTGGGGGATGAGCAGAGGGCAGGCTGACCCTTTAATTGCACCATGAGGCCCTCAGGCTGGTGTAGCAGATCTCCCAAATCTCTGTGGAGCTCCCTATGCACCAGACCCTGGACCTGACTTCAGGTGACAGGATCCTGTCTGTGCCCACTCGGGGGGGGGGACGAGCCCCATCCTCTTGAAGTGGTTCCACCTGAAGGTAGTGCAGGACCAGCAAATGAGGAGGTCCCGGGGTGGGTCCCAGATGTGCAGTGGCCTGGTGCCATGACCAGATGATGTGGGTGAGGTGGGTCCGCTGGGAACAGCCTTCCCAAACATGCTATTGTGTTGCAGTTTTAGAACATATGTGGGTTAGTAATAGTCAACACAATCCAGGATTAGTTATAACAGCATACATAAATATTCCCATTAACCCAAAACACCAGATTTGGAACAGTTGAAAAGCAAACAGAACACATGCATATATGGAACCACATTGGCCATTGCAACGGCATGCAGGTTACATTGATAGCAACAGGCTACCAATGATAGTGTTTCTACATGGAACATGAATAGAAACACATTTCAATATTTGTTGAACAATAGGATATATGTCCCAACAGTAGGTTTGTTGTAAACATACCCATTGATTTGTGTGTTCAGATTATTGTTGCAGATATGGTGGTGGGGGGAGAGAGATGTCAGTTAACAACTATTATATCCTTGCAGTATGAGATCCTCTGACCTTTTTTCCTGTTTATGTCTCCCAGGTACCATCTCCTGTGAACGTCTCTCTGTGTATACTCCCCAGGAGAATGATATTATCATAAACTTCATAGTACTACATCACAGAACTCTCTTTGGATGCAGGGCCCATGATCTGCAGGAGAGGATCACCCTGTGGAACAAGCTTGTCCACAGGGTAAATTATATCAGCCTGCATAAACACAGTTATGAGCAGGTACGACATCATTGCACTGATCTCATCCGCCACACCAGTCAGTGTACTGCTGCAGTTAGGAGGGACCAGCTAGCCATAGGTGGGGGTCATGCCATCCACCCCCGACTGACACATGTAGAGGAGCTCCACACCAGCCTTGGGGCACCCACCCACCAGCTAAGCCAGGAACCTGAAGATAGCATTGTGGAGGTGGGTGCTACCCACACAATGGATGAAGAGCATGCAGGTAAGGGCCCAGGGGACATTAGTAGACCACTGTAGCTTATCCATCTTCATCTGTAAAGTATCTTCATGCATATGTCAGATAACCATACCTCCCTAACTCGTTTCCCAGTTTTCTTCTGACTTACTGTTTTACCTTCTCTCCTTTGTCCTAAGGTATCTTTTATCACATTCTAATCCTCTAACATCCCAAGTCTAGTCTTGCTAGCCTCTCAACTTTCTTCTACATTCTCTTACCTTCAGACTTACCTGCAGAATGTCATACTTCACTGATTGTCATCCTCGACAGTCTACTCTCTTGTCTCTGGTATCCTGCTGCCTTACCTCTCTATACCTCTCCATACTTCTCTTATTCCTCTCTCTTAATTACTGCATTCACCGTACTCTAGCTTCTCCCAATCTTTGCTTATTTTTTTAACTGCGCTCACTGTTCCCTACCTATTCTATTACCTCCAACTCTGTGCTCCTCCTTTTAACCTAACCCTTCCCACCTTCTATCAGACCTATAGCTGCTCATCTCGCGGCTTCTGCCCCACACCTGCTTTATAGTTTACTCTCCTCCCCCTCTGCCCCAACGTCCTCTCTCACCTTATAAATATACCCCATACTAGGGGACGCCATCTTTCTTCTCCTACCCTGACCTGGCTGCTGTGCACCCTGCTCCGGCGCTTGACCTACAATAAGTGAACTCTTGCTTTATATGCATTTGTGAAGACTGCTCATTTGGGAAAGACTACTTGCTTTTATCCTTCTTTTAATTGTTAGCTGTGTAAATACTTGTTTGCGGACTCCACTCTCACCGCATAAGCTTAAGCCTACATAGCGTGGTGCAGGTAGGACTGTAACAAGTGGTTCTTCTGCTGTTGAAGTGACTATAAATTGTTATTGCCCTATCTAATGTGCAGAGTTACTTTAACCACTGAATTACTGCTTATTCTTTGTACAGAGCTTATTTAACCAATGAAGTAACGCTTAATTAAGCCTATAAAGCATTGTGCAGATAAACATAGTGATTATATGTGCAGAGTTAATTCAACCACTGAAGTTACACTAGAAAGCGTTGTGCAGATAAACATAGTTAATTTATATCTGTAGAATTGATTTAACCACTGAAGTAACACCTAGTTGCACCGTATACGCTTAAACCTACTTAGCGTTGTGCACATGGGACTGTTATAAACGGCTCTACTGCCATGGAAGTGACAACAAATTGTTATAGTGCAGAGTTAACTGAATCAATATATTAACACTTATTCTATGTGCAGAGTCAATTTATACATTGTAGTAACGCTTAATTGTGACTATAAAGCATTGTGCAGATAAATATAGTGAAATTCTAGGTGCAGAATTAATTTTACTACTGCAGTAAAACTTAATTCACTGTATATGCTTATGCCTACAAAGAGTTGTGCACTGGGGACTGGAACAAGCAGTTCTACTGCCGCGGAACTGATAATAAATTGTCATAGCCCTATTCAACGTGCAGAGTTAATTTAACCACTGTATTCTCACTTAAGTCACCGCATAAGCTCAAGCCAACATAGCGTTGAGCACGAGGGTCTGTAAGAAGCAATTCCACTGCCATGGATCTGAAAATAACCTTTGGTACTGCCCTACCCTAAGTGCAGGTGTTTATTTAACCACTAAAGTAATGCTTAGTACCTACATAACACCTTTACTATAGCGACTGTATGCCTCTATTTCCCATGTTTAATTAATACCAAAAGCCAGTACAAAGTGTATTTATGCAACTGCTGAATGGAATCTGTGTCAGTTCTTATGTTTAGGCTTAAACCTTGTTAGCGACTCACTTGTAGACTATTGCAGTACTACCTGAACATGTCTGTCTGTCTATTTGAACTATCCTTGGACTAGGTTCCTTTAAAGTGTTGTGTTCTGACCCTGTAAAAGTTGTTTGTTAATGTATTATTTTTTAAAGCAAATGCAGCTCTTTTTATCCTAGCTATTTGTCTGTGTTATGAAGGGGCTTTAGAATTCCTGGTAGTACCGGATAAATACTGTAATCATTATATGTTTTGATAAACAGAGTATTGTGATTTCCTGCTGAGGTAAAACATGCAACTGTGTCTGTGAAAACTCTTTGCTTGCTCTCTAGCTCACATATTGTTTGCCTCACTACCTTTTTCTCTTTTTCTACATGTACCAGCCTTGTGTTCCTGTACGTCCCTGCAATAGACCACCTGAATGTACCCTGCTGGATGTCTAAGAAAAATAGTCCTAAATTCAGAATTAACCTACCAGCTCCCTGAGATACCTTTCCTTGATAAAAGACAGTGAAAGTATGCGTTGTTATAGTTACTAGAAAAATTGTAATAATAATATTTTTTTTATAGATACTGCTAGGTTAGGCAAGCTTCCCAGTCAGGTTAGCCAGCAGCCACCCCCCCCCCCATTTAGCTTTTTAAATAACCCTTACTTCCAGCTTATACACTCTTTATCTCTAACTAGTTTATCTCCCCCCTCTCCCTTTGCCTGAAATCCCCTTTAGGAGACCTATTTGCTGCAATAAAGTGACTGGCCACTAGATGGCGCCTCAATACAAGCTTTCTGTATATTTCATTTCTTCACCTATTCTTAACCATACCTATCTAACTCTGTTCCCAGTTTTCTTCTGACTTACTGTTTTACCTTCTCTCCTATGTCAGATAACCATACCTCCTTAACTCTTTTCCCAGTTTTCTTCTGACTTACTGTTTTACCTTCTCTCCTTTGTCCTAAGGTATCTTTTATCACATTATATTCCTCTAACATCCCAAGTCTATTCTTGCTAGCCTCTCAACTTTCTTCTACATTCTCTTACTTTCACACTTACCTGCAGAATTTCATACTTCACTGATTGTCATCCTTGACAGTCTACTCTCTTGTCTCTACCCGCTCCGTTTTCCCTGCGGGCTCACTCCGCTCCCCTACTCTGCCCCCAATTCCCACCCCCAGTGCTCCTATATTTATTCCTCCAAAAGCCACACCCCATTACATCAACTCCAGTCAAGCAGATCACATCATTACCACTCCCAGCCCCCATTATCACAACACACCCACTGTTACCTTACCTCTCATCCCTCCTTGTTACATCACCCCACCTATTTATATATCTGCTGACCTGCTTACAAAACCCTATCTCCCATTCTTTTCCCACTTCTCAGTCCAATACAATGTCTATATCAATCATCCCATACCAATTACAACTATTAATCTTGTTCTCACTCTTACCTCCTCTAACCACCGCCTATCTCTTAACCTCCTATGAACAACATCTATACTCTACCCTTCCCCTCCAAACACACTTCAACACCACCATTAGCTGTCTCTCCAAACTTCCTAAACTTCATATCCAAACCCAGCTACCTACTAGCCAAATATCATCGACTAGCACACATTAAGTATACCAACCTAAATACTAGAAAATTATTTGACTATTATTGTAAGCCCCTCCACCCTAAACACACAACACTCATCCACTCCTTACTAGATGGGGACATTCATCCTAACCCTGGCCCAAACTATACCCTTACCATTGCAAACTGCAAGCCGAATAAAACTAGTACCCTAGCCCCTACCAAACCTTCTAACTCACTCTCTATAGCCCATCTCAATATACACAGCACTTGCAATAAAATTGCTCAACTTCATGCCCTCCTAGATGTCCACCTATTTGACATCCTATGTTTATCAGAAACTTGGCTAAAACCAACTGTTAAGGACAATGAAGTCACCCCACCTGGTTACAATATCATTAGACTAGACTGCACAGCCAAAAAGGGAGGAGGGGTAGCAATCCTCTATAAAGCAGAGCTACAAGTTAGCACTGTAAATCTTAGTCCACCTTTAGACAATAGTGCCAAAATACTTATCTCTAAATTTCAGGTCAACACATGTAAAGCCATAAATATTATCTGTATATGTCTTCCTCCAGGAAATAACATCAGTACACTTGAGAATATCCTTAACTGGCTTTCTATTAATCTCCCACAAGAAACCATAGTCCTAGGAGACTTTAATATCGACAGGAAGTCTTGTAGTAATACACACCCCACCACCCATAGTAACCTTTATGATTTCTCACAAACTATTAACTCCCCTACCAGAACTGATCCAACAACAAAGAAAGTACCTTGGACTGGATACTTACTAATAGTCCTCATCAAACTTACAAAGTAGGAACCCTCCCAGATGACCTAAGTGACCATTCACTAACTTATATTATCAAATATAAAACCAACCTAACCTTCCCTAACACTTTCAGAACAGTATGCACCAAAAAGCAATTTAACCCAGAACTTTTCCAAACAGAACTCAAACAATGTAATTGGTCACTGTTAAAATCTCTGCCACTCAATGAAGCAGTAGAATACTTCAATTCCACATTCTTAGCCATCCTGGACCACCACGCCCCAATACGCTCTGTTAGAAATAAAGCTAAACTGGCCCCTTGGCTCTCTAATAATACTAGGCAAAAAATCCTTCTCAGAAACAAATCCTGGGCAAAATGGCATACTACTAAGAATCCTACAGATCAACAAACCTTTAGGCAACATATAAACAATACAAAAAAAGCCATCCTGTTAGATAAAAAGAACTTTTACCTCCAATTACAGAAAACCTACCACAAGGAACCACAAAAGTTTTGGACTACCATTAACAACCTTCTATACCCAGGTCAATCTATCACTCCCAATCCACTAGGCTCTAACCCTGAGAATCCCACACATACTGCTAATGCCTTCAATTCTTTCTTCACAGACGCCATCCAAACTCTTGCTAGCCATCTATCTCCTGATACCTCAAAACTGCCTACTTCTACTACAAACCCACCCTCATCATTTCATTTACAACCAGTGGCTAATTCCTTTATTTCCCCCTTCTCCAAAAATTAAAACCTACCACCCCTCAGCTGACCAAATTCCAGCAGAATTCCTGCAAAAAGGAGCTAAAGCCATTGCCAATTCCATCTCCATTCTCATCAATAGAACCATTAGTGAAGGAACTATCCCATCTATCTGGAAAATTTCTCATATCATCTCACTACATAAAGGGGGGAACTCCAATGACTTCTCTAACTTTCGTCCTATAGCTCTGCTATCTCCTCTTGCAAAAATAATGGAAAAGTGCATCCATAAGCAACTACTTAACCACCTTCTCCATAACAACTTACTTGCCAACTGTCAACATGGATTCAGACCTTTTCACGGTACCACCACTGCCCTGCTATCCTTCACAGACTGTAACAATAAAAATCACAACAAAAATATTCTTTCCTCTGCAGTCTTTGTTGATTTATCTAAAGCTTTTGACATGATTAATCACCAACTCCTTTTACACATACTGAAATCCCTTTCACTCGATCCTCTAGCCATGAATTGGTTCAAATCTTACCTAGAAAACTGACAGCAGGCTGTACTCTGGCAAAATAAACTATCTAATCACCTTCCCATTTCCCTTGGTGTTCCACAGGGCTCCATGTTAGGCCCACTCCTATTTTCCATTTATATTAATGACCTTCAATCAGCAATTCCACACACCAACTGCATTCAATATGCAGATGACTCTACTATAATCTGTTCAGCCACTTCTCAAACTGAACTTCAGTCTCTTATCCAAAAAGCTTTCAATACTGTAGAACAATGGTTCTCAAACCGCTGTCTCCTCCTTGTATCTTTCGGCTTTTCCCGGTTAGGGGTCACCACAGCGGAACTCCGGTCTGCTAATGATTGGCAGTAGATTTTTACGTACCGAGTTGCCAGCTCTGACGCACAACCTTCAATGAAGGTACGCCCATTCATGCATGTCTCCCCACAGAAGACGCTTTAGCTGAGAATCAAACAGGACAGCATCTTACTGTGAGGCGAAAACTACACTGTTACTCTTCACACCAACCCGAAAGTCCACCCCTATACATTTCACACTCACATCTAATAATGGTACTCTTATTTCTCCTGACCTAACCACTAAACTCTTAGGAATAACAATAAACAATCTCAACTTTGATACTCATATAAACAGCACAATAAAATCAGTTAACAAAAAACTGGGATCCCTTTACAGAATCAAACCCTTTGTTACACCAGTAGCTAGGACCGCTATACCCAGAACTCACTTAATCTCCATTCTACTCTATGCTTCACCTATATACACTAATCTTTCTAGAAACAATCACAACAAACTGGCAACATCCTATAATAATATTGCTAGATTTGCTACAGGCTCTCCTTTCAGAACTCATCACTATCTGAATCTAAAACAACTTGACTGGCTAGAATTTCTTAACCAGCTTCAATTTCACCAGCTTGCTATAACCCACAAGACCCTGTATCAACCCACCACTCCAATACTCTCTAGCCTCATTACACCTTAGAATAATCTCAAGAACTTACGCTCCTCAAATAAACTGCTGATCAATACTTACAGATCCAACAACTCAGCAGGTGACTCCTGTTCTCTAACACTGTTGGAAAACTATGGAATCTACTACCCACTGAACTCACAACTCAGACTTCTCTCTCACTTTTTAAAAGGAATCTAAAACTATTTCTCAATACACACTGGCATTGCTCCTGTACTAACCCTGACTAACTTTTTTCCTTTACACTAATCATCACTCTACATCTCTATAATCTTACCCTTAAAGAATCAATATACCATGTTATTGCAAATAAAATGTATGTATATATGTATATTGTACCCTCTGTTGTACATTACCCTTTGCTGCTACTGCTCATGTTATGCTCACTATGAGTATTGTATTTTGTACTTTTTAAAAAACTAATGTTTTTATGAAACAATAGCTGTTTTTTTTTAGTTTGATCTGTTATGACTTTTATATTAATTCTGTATGTTTCTTGGAGCTTTTCTCCCCGGGCCTCTACTGAAAATGGACATGTATCCAGCTAGACTAGCCCGGTCAACAAATTTTATTTATTTTATTTTATTTTACATTTGTTGACCGGGCTAGTCTAGCTGGAGATATTTCCATTTTCAGTAGAGGCCCGGGGAGAAAAGCTCCACAGAGAATAAAATAAAGGAAAACATACTTGTGTTTTAAAGAAAGTTTTAAGAGACAGAAACTAACAACTGTACAGTTACTCATTATTACTAAGTGAGTTAATTACTGACTCACACAGTTACAGTCCCAAAAAATACTTATATAAATATAAAATACTAAGTATGATAAAGATAACTAAATTAAATAATTACTACCACACACAGTTAAAGTCAAAGACATCATATAAAGTTAAAAAAATACTTTGTAAGATAACGATAAAGGTAGGAAGTAAGAGAAAAGAGAGCTAAGAATAAGAGAAATTAGAAGAGGTTAGTTGTGGAAAGGAGAGCAAGTAAGATAGTCAGCAAGCAAAGAGAGCAAGTAAGATAGTCAGTAAGCAAAGAAGTAATTAGGAAAACAAGTGGCAGAAGAAGAGGAAAGCCAAGTGGATGATGGAGTAAGTAAGAAGTAGGAGATAGTAATGAAGTAGAGTATAAGTAGTGGAAAGATTAATCAGGTTTACTACAGGTGCACAGCCAGTGATTTTGGAAGTGCAGTTTAATGTTTTGTTTGAAAAGAGGTAATGATGTAATCTTTGCTATGTTGCTAGGAAGTAAATTCCATTTTGTACCTACTGAATTGGTGAAAAGGGAGTCACCAGCAGTGTTATTTGATTTTATAGAACTAGCCAATAGTTTACTGGAGGAGCGGAGAGAGTTAAGATTATTATAGGGGATTATGAGTTGAGAGAGTATAGGGGTGTTCATTGGTTGGTACAGAATTTTATGGGCAATAGTGAGTTGTTGGATTGCAAGATAGTTTTGAAATTCTGGCCAGCCTAGTGGTTTCAGGTTGAGACAGTGATGTGTTCTGTAGGGGATCCCTGTAGCGAAGCGAGCAATGTTATTATAGCAGGTAGCCAATTTGGTAAGGTTGTTTTTCTTGAGGTTGGTGAAAATGAGACAAGCATAGAGAAGAGTGGAAAGAAGATGGGAGTGAGCAATCCTAGTTCTAGAGGAAGGAGTTAGAAATGGTCTAATATGATATAAGGATCCTATTTTCCTATTGACAAGTTTTATGGAGTTGTTAATGTGTTGGTTGAAAGAGAGATTATTATCAATTGTAATACCTAACAGTTTAGTGGTAGAGTCGGGAGAGATGATAGTGGCATTGTTAGAGGAGATGCTGAAGTTTAAAGGGGGGGTCCTAGAAGTGGGGGTAAAGAGGAGGAGTTTAGTTTTTTTAGCATTTAGTAAGAGGAATCGACTAGAGAACCATGTTTCGATGGTATTAAAGACTTTTTGAGTATGAGATCTAAGTTCTGAGGTAGAAGATGCAGAGCAGATGAGTGTAGAATCATCAGCATATTGAATGCAAGTAGCTTGGGGGATTATATTTTGGAGATCATTAATGAAGAGGGAAAAGAGAAGTGGGCCAAGAATAGAGCCTTGAGGAACTCCGATAGAAACAGGCAAAAGAGAAGAGATGTGGTTATTCCAGAGAACAGCCTGTTTTCTGTTAGTGAGATAAGAAGTAAACCATCTAATGGCAGGGATATCAAAAGATAGGGATTCAAGAGTATTGATTAAAAAAGAGTGGTTAACCATATCAAATGCTTTGGAGAGGTCAATGAAGATGGCAGAAGAGAGTAGGTTGTTGTTACGGTTCAGGTTAATAGTGTCTACAAAGGAAAGGAGGGCAGTAGTAGTACTGTGATATGGTCTGAAGCCATGTTGACAGTTAGCTATGATGTTGTGGAGAGAGAGGTGTTGTACAAGCTGATGGTGTATACATTTCTCCATTATTTTGGCCAGTGGAGAGAGGAGAGCAATAGGTCTATAGTTAGAGTAGTCAATGGAGTTACCACCTTTATGGAGTGGGATAATGTGAGAGACCTTCCATATATCAGGGATGATACCTTCTTTGATTGTCCTATTTATGAGAATAGAAATAGGATATGCATAGCCTTGCAGCTTTTGTAGAAAGAGTGAAGGTAACTTGTCAGCAGAGGGGGTACAAGGTTTTAGTTTGAGAAGGAGTCTGTGTATGTAAGATGTAGAGATGGGATGTAGAGAGAGTTTAAAGGAAGAGTTTGTAAGGTTACATGTTGGGTGTGAGTTATTAGCGTTCAATTGATTAGCAAGAGCTTGTATAGTTTCAGTGAAGAAAGAGTTGAAAGCATCTGCAGTTTGTTGAGGGGTGTCAGGATCAGCATTAAGTGGGGAAGGTGTTTTAGAACGTCCTGGGGAGAGGAGTCTATTGACTGAAGACCAGAAAAGTTTTGAATTATTAAGGTGGGTTTGTTGTAGATTGAAGTAGAATTTCTTTTTATCAGCTATTATTGCCTTTTTGGTTATATTTCTAAGCTGGCGGAAGTGTAGAAGATCAGGGTTATTTCTGTGTGATCTCCATGCGGCCCAGACTTTATTTCTAGTGAGAATAAGTTTTTTGGTTTCATGGGAGAGCCAGGGGGCAGCATTAGATTTAATTCTAATGCTACGTTCAGGAGCATGTAAGTCAAGAATGGATAAAAAAAGTAGAGTTAAAGTATATCACTGCATTTTCAAGAGGGAGTGTTTTTAAGGGGTGCCAATTACATGCATTAAGTTCAGACTGAAACAGTTCTGGATTGAAGTGTTTGATGGTGTGTATGTTTCTTATAATGCAGGGGTTTACACAATCAGCCTTTTCCCTTGTTATGAATGTTAAGGAGTGATCACTAACATCATCTGGTAAAGTTCCTACTTTGTAACTATCTTTGACTTTATTTATAAGAATCCAGTCTAAAATGCTTTCTCTATTACTGTGTTTGTTGAGCCTAGTAGTTGAAGTAATGGTTTGGATAAAACCATTGAGGTTGATATGAGAAGAAGGATTATCAGCAGTAATGCTATTCCAGTCTATATTCAGGTCACCTAGTATGATGGTTTCTTGGGGATATGTGGCAGATATCCAGCTAAGGTAATTTTCGAGGATTGGTATGTTATTACCAGGTGGTAGGTACATACATATAATATAAAGGGATTTTTTGGAATTTAATTGGAGTTTTGAAATGATTGCTTCTACCTTGCTATCTTGAGTTGGAGAGGCAGGAAGGGTAGTAATATTTAGATGATTTTTATGAAGAATTGCAACTCCACCACCTTTACGGTTGGGACGGTCAAGTCTTACCATATTGTAGCCTTGGGGAGTAATCTCAGTGTCTTTAGTGGAGGGCTTTAGCCAGGTCTCAGAGATGCAGAGAATGTCAAATGAATGTATATGAAGGAGGGAATGCACGTAGGGTATTTTGTTGTTTATGCTTTGGGTATTAAGATGTCCTATTAGGAAGGTGTTATTGAGTTTGTAAAATATGTAAAAATGTAAAATAAAATAAATAAATAACATAGTCTGTTGCTGTAGTGTAGTAATGAACAGATATGCATATTCTCTAGTATTGTGGGTTTGTACTGTTGATATACTGAAATGCTGCTCCAACCCTGTACCAATGCCACAGGTGTGGCTGCTGACATTACAACTCTCACACAACTATATAGGTCCCTCTGGTATACAACTGGGGCAGCAGCCTGTAGCTGGTGAGTATGGAGTCATTTTGTTCAGGTTTGCCAATACACCGGCCATGTTATGGCCATGGTATTTGCCATGCACACATTTAACACACCTACCCATAATGCATGCTGTACATGTTCACTTATTGTTGCTGTTAACTGCACTGAATCACAGTGGTCACCATGGTGGCATATCTGAAAGGTATGTAAGAGTCCTGCAGTATACCTAACAACCTGTCAGTGCAAGATGTGTGGACAGAGATGAACATAATGGTGGGACAAATGGCCTATAGTAGGGATATGACTGAAACATTACCCTTATACAGTGGCTACAACAATGTATACACCACTATTACAATGGCAACTGTTACAGATCTACACAATGGCATATCACAATATCACATTCCACACCGTTTACAACCTGTAATGTGATCCTAACATCAGAAACGAATGTGTAATATGGAAACTTATGTTAGGACAACAAATATGGGGAATACATACCTTAACAAAAACTGGAAGCATATGTGTGCACACACTCCAAATAACATATTGTGGAAGCAGC
This sequence comes from Protopterus annectens, assembly GCF_019279795.1. Taxonomy (NCBI): domain Eukaryota; kingdom Metazoa; phylum Chordata; order Ceratodontiformes; family Protopteridae; genus Protopterus; species Protopterus annectens. The sequence goes on along the minus strand of NC_056746.1, from coordinate 751,568,387 downwards.
TTTTGAGGTATTGACAGGATTCACTCTTCTTGAGTAAGCACCTTCCATCAAGTACAGGGCCTCAATGTCACACTAAGTAATGGTCTGCTGTCCAAGAAGTATGTCCATGACATTTGCCCACTCACTTGCAACAGAGGCAGCCATTGCTTGCACACATCTTACAAACCATGGAATGGATTCCATATCCAAAATGTAGCACTCAGTAGTGGGAAAAGTAGCCTTAACTCACCATTGCATATAGCATGGCAAATAGTGCAGACAGTCATGTATGTGACTATGAAGTATGGGACAACATTAATGTAGAAAATAAACAGATGCCCATCCAAGACAGATGACAACATGTGTTGCAAACTGTTCACAGAGGCTGTCCAAAAACATGCAGCAATACTGAGGCACTTGCAGGAATGTCTAGCAAGTACTGCTTGTGCAGTACCTGTGTCGACAATCACCTGGAATCTGAATAAGTGTGGCCTATGGGCTAGGGTAATCAGACAGAAGAGTTGTTGCACAGGAAACATCATCCAGGTAGCATATGCATAATATCACGTCTCCAAAAGGCATGTGTTGCAATATGTAATGGTGTACTGAGACCAAGGCTGAGACCTACAGACAGTATTAATAAAGATACATGTGGTGCACAAGCAGCACCTCACTCCACCTCAGGCCCACCATCTCCATCTGTACCTTGCTGGTGCAAGTGTACACCTTTAGGTTTGCTGTTCATCAGCAGGAACTAGGCTGGTAGACATGGCATTCTGAATTTGGAACACTGCAAAATGACACTCATGTGTGGCTCATAGTTGTCAAGCATCTGCAATAAGGCTAAGGATGGGGAGGGGTATCATCCTGAAACACAACAGTGAACTGAAGCATACATCCAAAGCTCTCTAAGAATGGCTGTATCTGAACACAGTCAAGGTCATGAATTGCGCCATACATAACCCTCACTTCACAGCAATACTGAAGGCACTGTGTGACCTCCAAGGGCTGTGCATATGAGCTGACCTTGCAATCCGTCAGAGTTGGGGGACATTTGTAGGGCGGAGTGACCAAATGGCAAGTGAAGAGGGGCCACGCTAGTATACCCCTTCCAGGAATAGTGACTGCTGTAGTTCACTTAACAGGTGCTGCCACAAACCATCATGTTAAGGGTGTGCACACTTATGCAACCCACATATTGTATGCATCTCAATCAGCATCTGCACAACTAACACTTTTGTTTGATACTGTATGTGATTCTACAGGTCATATGTCACATATCAGGTGTGTGTAATGTTAACATATGCGGTATTGTGGCCCCAATGCATATCACGGAAGAGGCTGGCATGTCAACAAGGGTATGTACACTCCTCATAGCCACAGTAAGCTATGAAGGTTGTCAGTGTAATCGGATTGTATTACTCATACATGCACTGCTGATGATGAGATCTGAAAATCAGAGATCAGGCATACACTATTGAAATCTGTCCTCATATCATCCCAGGTATGTCTCAGACAAACACATAGGGGCTGTGAGCAACAGAGCAAACATAACTGCCACACATATACACATTCAGCAATGGTGTGTACACTCATGAGGTATAGTGCACAGTACATGGCAGGGTGCTGAACAGGTGCACAGCAATATTGTGTACATGGGTGCAGTGTTTTCCAGGTGAAGGGGCATCACCTACTAACACAACTCATGCATTACAGAGATGTATAATGTTGGTAACAAGGATTTAGTATAGCTGCAGTGCATGCTGTTGAGTGCCATATGTCATGCATGTTGACTGTTGGGTAATGAGAGGTATGTGTAATATCTTTGTGCCACCTCACCTGTAAGAGTGTGTGTGTGTGTGTGTGTGTGTGTGTGTGTGTGTGTGTGTGTGTGTGTGTGTGTGTGTGTGTGTGTGTGTGTGTGTGTGTGCGTGTGTGTGTGTATATGAGTGTGTGCAGAGGCAAGCAATGATGTACAGGTCTTAAATTATGTTTTTTGTTTTCCCCTCACAGGTGGCGAGGTGAGTCAGGGTCTCCCCTACAGAGAAACTGATGTTCGTGTCCATACAGACTCTAACAATGATGATAGGTATGGTGAGGCACAGGCAGGGTTGTCAGGGGCTGAAGCTGTGCCATCAGTTGACATCCCACTTTTATCCACCCCATCCCCACACACAGTCACAATGCATATACATACTCCATCACCAGTGGCCATAGATGAGGGACAGTTGGTGGGTCGGGGCATGGGACAGGACAGTGTGGTGACTATGGCAAGTGTGTTTGTACACAGCAGCCATAGCGGGATGGCCAGCAAGGTACCACACAGGCAGATATACAGGGGTGCTCATAGGAGGGCTGCTGGTCATCATGCCCCTGGCAGAAGTGCCACAGTAGGTGTCACCAAATGCATGTTTCAATCCATCATGGAGGCACAGGAACATATGGCACATTGCACCAGGCAGAGTCTGGGGCTCCAGAGGGCTAGTCATTCTGCTGTACTTGACAACATCCATGATCTTGCAGGTGCCCCTGTTATTTTGCAGTGGTCCTGGATAGTCGGTTGGGTGAGATGGTGGGAATCCTCGATCGTGCACTGTCTGTGTTAGAGCATATAGTGGGAGTAGGGTGACAGCCACATGGACGTAGGTCAGCAACACCAACAGGGGGAGGTCTACGTGGACATGCAACAAGTCACAGCCACTCCCGTAGTGGCAGTACCAGCACCAGCACTGCAGGGGGGGTGCTGTCCACACCACAATACAACAGGCCACATGCCCGTGGTCCTGGCTGGTCCCAACAGTGACATGCATCCAGCGGACATTTGTCATCATCAGGGGAGAATACCATATCTGGGCTTCTACCTGGTAGTGCTCGTGGAACCCCTGGCAGGCACAGTTCTCATGTCCATGGCCGGACAGGGTGAACTGTACACCCTGCCATATACAGTCTGCAGTTGTCCAACAAACCCCTGTATAGGCCAGCCACATGGCAGAACTGTGTGCATACATACACACACACACATCACCAACACAGCTAGGGCACCTCCACACCTACACACACCACATCTGCATAGCCCAATTGATAAACAGCCCCTAACACACACACACATGATGTCAACCAAATGGCTCAGCCTAGGCCTCTGGCAAACCCACAACACACCCTGTGCATATGATGATACCTGTGCTACATCCCTCTCATCCATACCATCAATAAAAGGACATGCTAATATGGTTCTGATGCACAGAGTGAATGTACTAAAGTTTAGCAATGTAATTCTGTGTAACATGTTTTCATCTGGAATGTTTAATGCTTACATGTCAGGATGTGCAGCTGTCCAGCCATGATGCATTATAGCTGTTATTAACACTGACTGATTGTGGTCTCCATAATGTATTCAGTTTGTGTTGTAGGTCTCTATGTATCAGCAGGCTGTTGGTCTGCTATTGCTTCTACAAGGGGTATGGCACTGTGGTGACACACTGACTGTGTCATATCCTGGGTACAGCTGAACACAAGTAGCAGGTCTGTATAACAGTTACTGCATGTGCCACATGGCTGATAGGTCTGACGGGTGTATACAGGTGAGTGCATGGTGGCTGATGTCAGCAGCTCTTCTACAGTGGACAATGGTATGTGTACTGGGTGGCGCACACCAAATGTTTGTGAATAACACACAAACACACACACACACACACACACACACACACACACACACACACACACACACACACACACACACACACACACAGGCTTTGGTGCTGATGCAATACACAGAGAATACTGTACACATGGATGCACTTAACTTTACACTGAACTCATTTTAGCCTATGTTATTCCACCAAGACAAAATAGACAAAACATCACATCAGTAAATAATCAGTCTGCCAGCTTTATGTCATTGACGATGGTACTGGCAGGGTATATGTCCTCTTCCCCAATGTTGTGCAATCCTGGAGTTGGTAAACATAGGTGTGCTGGTGTGGGTGGCACAACCCTCCACTTTGGAGGGTGTGGGGTGGTGTAGAACCACACATAGTGTGATTAACAACTACTTAACCTGATAACATACACTGTACAGTATTAGAGCAGACTAAGCAGGGGGATACACACAATGATAACCCCAATGAGGTTGGCTGTGCCCACAACATCCACACCCAACTATATATACCAACTCCAGTATCACTGTACAGCTGTACAGTGGGGAAGAGGGCATTTACACATCTACTACTACTACTTTTGATGGAATGAATTTCCACAGGATGATTCCTTTGAAATGTTAGCATTTGCCAGTCAGTTCTCAGACAAATGACCTCCTGGGACATGTATTTTCTGCAAACTGAAGTAGATCCCTTCAAATATACACACACACTTACTTGGCAACACTGAGAGTAGAACCCCTACCTAGGTACTTATTACTACTAATGTGTTTGGCCTTAATTGCGCACACCACACAGCTTTTAGGATGAGGTGTGTCCCGAGTTTCTTGTTAAGTG